>NW_021941743.1:0-57118 GCF_902148855.1 Sphaeramia orbicularis
CCCACCACACACACACACACACACACACACACACACTGTCTTCACATACTTACAGTATTTACATCTGATACCCCCCCCACACACACACACTGCTCAGTGACGGATAGAGACGAGGAGGAATTAACCTTGGCTTTATGGGGACTGTGTTCAAGTGTGTGTGTGTGTGTCAGTGTGTAGATCTGTGTGTGTGTGTGTGTGTGTGTGTGTGTGAGAGTATGTGTCAGTGTGTAGGTGTGTGTGTGTGTGTCAGTGTGTAGGTGTGTGTGTGTGTGTGTCAGTGTGTAGATCTGTGTGTGTGTGTGTGTGTGTGTGTGTGTGTGTGTGGCCTCTGTTCAGTCCACTGGTGCATATGTAGATGTGTTTCTAAATGAACAGTTCTTTGTTTCTGCTGCAGTGGAGGCAGTCGTTCAGTCTGGAACCACAGACACACGTTCACACACAGCGTCAGACACTGGACTGTTTGTCATCACACACGACATCCAATAAAACTGTTAGAGAAATACGAACAAACCAACATAAAAGGAAAACAACAACAGGCATTAGTAACTGCACACAGCCATGAACCCACACTGATGGTAACGGGTAACTCTAACCTTTATGGTTAGCGATAAACGGTTAATGGTTAACCCTAAACTTTATGGTTATCGATTATCGGTTTTCAGTTAACGGTTACCAGTTACCGGTTATCAGTTACCGGTTATCAGTTAACGGTTACCAGTTACCGGTTATCAGTTACCGGTTATCAGTTAACGGTTACCAGTTACCGGTTATCAGTTACCGGTTATCAGTTAACGGTTACCAGTTACCGGTTATCAGTTACCGGTTATCAGTTACCGGTTATCAGTTAACGGTTACCAGTTACCGGTTATCAGTTACCGGTTATCAGTTAACGGTTACCAGTTACCAGTTAACGGTTACCAGTTAATGGTTATCAGTTAACGGTTTTCAGTTAACGGTTATCAGTTACCAGTTACCGGTTATCAGTTACCGGTTATCAGTTACCGGTTATCAGTTAACGGTTACCAGTTACCGGTTATCAGTTACCGGTTATCAGTTAACGGTTACCAGTTACCAGTTAACGGTTACCAGTTAATGGTTATCAGTTAACGGTTATCAGTTACCGGTTATCAGTTAACGGTTTTCAGTTAACGGTTATCAGTTACCGGTTATCGGTTATCAGTTAACGGTTTTCAGTTACCGGTTACCAGTTACCAGTTACCGCTTATCAGTTACCGGTTATCAGTTAATGGTTACCAGTTAACGGTTACCAGTTACCGGTTATCAGTTAACGGTTACCAGTTATCAGTTAACGGTTACCAGTTACCGGTTATCAGTTACTGGTTATCAGTTAACGGTTATCAGTTAACGGTTATCAGTTAACGGTTATCAGTTACCGGTTATCAGTTAACGGTTTTCAGTTAATGGTTATCAGTTACTGGTTACCAGTTACCGGTTACCAGTTACCGGTTATCAGTTAACGGTTACCAGTTATCAGTTAACGGTTACCAGTTACCGGTTATCAGTTACTGGTTATCAGTTAACAGTTATCAGTTAATGGTTATCAGTTAACGGTTATCAGTTACCGGTTATCGGTTATCAGTTAACGGTTTTCAGTTAATGGTTATCAGTTACCGGTTACCAGTTACCGGTTATCAGTTACCGGTTATCAGTTAACGGTTACCAGTTACCGGTTACCAGTTACCGGTTATCAGTTACCGGTTATCAGTTACCGGTTATCAGTTAACGGTTACCAGTTACCGGTTACCAGTTACCGGTTATCAGTTAACGGTTATCAGTTAACGGTTACCAGTTAACGGTTACCAGTTAACGGTTATCAGTTACCGGTTATCAGTTAATGGTTATCAGTTAACGGTTACCAGTTAACGGTTACCAGTTAACGGTTATCAGTTAACGGTTACCAGTTAACGGTTACCAGTTATCGGTTACTGGTTATCGGTTGACCGCTGAAGCCACTGTTCCTGTGTGACAGAGCTCAGAGAATGTCTGGATGTTCCCGCAGTCGGAGAAGACGCTGTAAAGTAAAGAACCAAAGAGCCTGAAGATGATCCACACTGAAACCTACAGACCACCCCCCCACCCCCGGTAACCCTGGGTCCTTTCTCAGCCAATCACAGGTGGGGACAGATGGGGGAGGGGCCTGGCAGCAGGTGATGGAGGTGACGGAGGTTAATGGAGGTGTGTGTCCCCAGACCATAAACGACTGCAACGGGCTGTTACAGGGTTAGAGGAGCGTCAGTCACATGTCGCTTTGTGTTAGAGGTGACTGACACCTGGGGGGGTGTGGCCACGTGACCACATGATCACATGACAGGGTTACACAAAAAGTAATAAGAAGTGCAGATTATTGTGTTTCTCCAATTATTTAGACAATTTAAAGAACATCATAAATTCTAAAGCAAATAAAATCAAAAAAACGATGTCAAGTGTATAATCTTATTTAATTTGTATAATTTCTATTTATACTTCAAGCATTTAAAAAAAAATTATATATATTTTATTTACATGTTTCTATATATTTGCAATGCAAAATATATTATGAATTGTGAATTTTTATATCCTTTTTTGATGTATACTATTATGTGTATATATATATATATATATATATATATATATATATATATATATATATATATATATATATATATATATTGTATAATTGTTCATTGTTCAAATTAAAAAATAATGGTAATAAAAATAAAAATAAATAAATGAATAAACTAACCCTACATTGAATCATTAATGGTTGGGATCATCCACACCAAAAAAAAAAAGTTCAGATTATTATGGAAGTGTATTGCATTCACACAAAAAATTAAATTTGTTTCCCCGGAAATTTGTTTTTCCGAATTAACAATATAATTACCTCATAATTATGAGAAAAAATAAGTTTACAAAAATTCAGCTCTGTTTTTCTGAATTAACAAGATAATTACCTCATAAAAACAGAGCCGAATTTTTATTTTTTCAGAAAACAGTGTCTCGTTAATTCGGAAAAACAGAGCCAAATTTTTTTTTTTGTGTGACTGCAATACGCTTCTGTCGATTATTGTGTCCGAGTAAAAGTTGTTCTAAATCAATCATCACATGAAGCAGATTGAACCGTTCCAGTGTCTGTTGTGTTTGAACTGGCTTTGGTTTCATTGATCATTTATTTAGTTTTTTTCAACTAAGACATCCTGATGATCATTGAGTTCATATCAGTTATTTGAAGCATACTGACTTGTAGGGCGTCCTGAACAGTAGTCTGTCGTGTTGGGAGGTTGAACACAGATGGAGTTCCTGTTTTCATGGTTTAGTCTGAACTTTATGTCGGATCACAGTTTATTGGAATCAGAGGAAACCCAAACCTCGTCAGTGTTTCACAGATTCACGCTGTCTGAAGCCCACACTCTCCTCTTACCGTTACGTTTGGCGTCTTTATGCATTTTTTATCCGGCCGTCATGCGAGGATGCATTAAATGACATACTGTATGTGGATGAAAAACATTGGATTTTGCTCACATTGCTTTCAGATCGTAAAAAAAACAGACATGTCAGCGTTGGAGCCTGTGATGGGAAAAGTGTGCAGAGGCTGGACTCGCTCCAGATCCACACAAATAATGCACATCAGCCACTTTAAGACTGGGAGAAAAACTCACAAAGCGGCGTCGAGTTCACTTCCACCCGGCTTCATTTACCGAGGAAATCAACAAAAAGTGGAGCAGCCGCCGACCACAGAAAACCCACTGATTATCAGGAGTTTAGAGGAAAACGGGTGAATAATGTGAATAATCCAAAAGCGTGCAGACAGAGCCCCAACCTGACCTGAAGCAGAAAAGTTTGACATCCTGCAAATACCTGAAGCAGATCTGGGACAGACCAGATCCAGGTTTAGGAACGCTGCTGAGGTCTCCTCTGAACAGATGGAATTATGATTAGATCAAATCACACAGAAGTTTATAAACGCCTCGGGCAGAACCTCCAGAAAATAAGGTTCAAGTATCAGCAAAACAACAAACGTACACATACAGGAAACATTACAAGTACAAAGACATTACAGTAACTATGAAGGAATAGGACATTTAGTAAGAGTCAGACATGTTACTGACTGTCCTTTGTCCCTGGAGTCTCTGTCCTTTATGTCCCCACAGGTGTTCCCCGGACCATCACAGGTTTTCCCTGGATCATCACAGGTGTTCCCTGGATCATCACAGGTTTTCCCTGGATCATCCCAGGTTTTCCCTGGATCATCACAGGTGTTCCCTGGACCATCACAGGTTTTCCCTGGATCATCACCAGTTTTCCCTGGACCATCACAGGTTTTCCCTGGATCATCACCAGTTTTCCCTGGACCATCACAGGTTTTCCCTGGATCATAACAGGTTCTCCCTGGACCATCCCAGGTTTTCCCTGGATCATCACAGGTGTTCCCTGGATCATCCCAGGTTCTCCCTGGACCATCCCAGGTTTTCCCTGGATCATCACAGGTTTCCCTTGGATCATCCCAGGTTCTCCCTGGACCATCCCAGGTTTTCCCTGGATCATCACAGGTTTTCCCTGGATCCTCTCTGCACCTGCTGCTGTGCTCCTCCTTCTCCTCCTCTTCCATCATCATTATTCATTTACTCATATAGTTGTGATAGTGTTTAATCTATAGTTCCATAATTGGTACAGGTTTATAGTATTAGTACTAGTAGTATATCCACTAGTACTAGTATCTGTAGTAGTAGTATATCCACTAGTAGTACTAATATTTGTAGTAGTAGTAATATATCCACTATTAGTACTAGTATTTGTAGTAGTAGTATATCCACTGGCAGTACAGGGTGGGGAAGCCAAATGTACACTGAACATGTAGTTGTTTTTTCTCAGCAGACACTACGTCAGTTGTTTTGAACCCAAACATATACTGATGTCATAATCATACCTAACACTATTATCCATACCTTTTCACAAACTTTTGCCCATATGAGTAATCAGGAAAGCAAACGTCAAAGAGTGTGTGATTTGCTGAATGCACTCGTCACACCAAAGGAGATTTCAAAATAGTTGGAGTGTCCATAAAGACTGTTTATAATGGAAAGAAGAGAATGACTATGAGCAAAACTATTACCAGAAAGTCTGGAAGATACTATTAAAGAAGAATGGGAGAAGTTGTCACCCCAATATTTGAGGAACACTTGTGCAAGTTTCAGGAAGCGTGTGAAGGCAGTTATTGAGAAAGAAGGAGGACACATAGAATAAAAACATTTTCTATTATGGACATTTTCTTGTGGCAAATAAATTCTCATGACTTTCAATAAACTAACTGGTCATACACTGTCTTTCAATCCCTGCCTCAGAATATTGTACATTTTGATTCCCCACCCTGTACTAGTATTCATAGTAGTAGTATATCCACTGGTAGTACTAGTATTCATAGTAGTAGTAGTAACAGTTCTGGGTATTTGTACTACTTCTTGGTAGTTCTAACAGCAGCTCTTTTAGTTTGGAACAGTTGTGGTTCAGTCTGCCGTGCATCCATGTGCCCCCCCCCCCCCCCAAGCCCCGCCAATAAAGCAGTAATTGTACGAAAACCAGTGTTCAGAACTCACAGCTCCTCCTTCAGCCTGAACTCTGTGCATGTGTGGATCCACTCTTTAAATCCAACAGTTTCCAGGTTGTTCCATACAGCAGAAACAGTTGAATCTGGTCCCAGTCATGTGTCTGTCCAATTAGATTCAATTCACATCAATATTAGTTGAGTTCTAATTTTAAATGTGTGGGAAATGGGATTTTCAGTGTTCAGTGTAAATGTCCACAGAGTCCACATTCCACAGTGGATGTGGACAATTTAGTTCCAGATACAAGAGATTGTTCTAAGCTACAGGTGGATCCAACTGGAGGAGAATCGGAGTCGTTTTGAATTTTTGATGAATTTTGGAAAATGTCTCAGTGATGACAGATGGAAAACTGTAGATGTTGTGACCTTGCTGTGACCTTGAACTTTGTCCTACTGGGACCAAAATGGACTGGGTTGGTCCCAGGGCCTAGGCCTATCTGTGGGGAAGATCTGGGAAAGATGGGTGGAAGAGTTTTACAGTAAAGATGAGAACAAACAAACAAACAAACAAACAAACAAACACAGGTAGGAGGTAATAGAAGTTAAATGGAATTATGTTATATTATAATATGCAAGATAGATAGATAGATAGATAGATAGATAGATAGATAGATAGATAGATAGATAGATAGATAGATAGATAGATAGATAGATAGATAGATAGATAGATAGATAGATAGATAGATAGACAGACACCCACTTTATCCTCACTAGGGTCATGGGGGTCTCTTGGAGCCTATTCCAGCTACTTACAGGGGAAGGCAGGGTACACCCTGGACAAGTCGCCAGTTCAAAATGTAGAGAATATAGAGACAAACAATCACTGTCACATTCATAACAATATCTTTTTTTTTTTTTGTGACAGTCTACTAACGATAATTATAAAAAAGTGATGATAATAATAATAACAATAATAATAATAATAATAGTAATAACAACAACAAGAAAAGCACTCTGAGAGCAAAGACCTCCACCAAGACAGATCTGCCCCCCCCCCCATCACCACCAAAATTTTATCATTTCTTCCTTGTGTCAGTATCAACATTTCCTGAAAATTTCATGAAAATCCATTCATAACTTTTTGAGTTATCTTGCTAACAAACAAACAAACACGCAAACACACAAAGCAAAGCGATCACAATACCTCCTGGCAGAGGTAAAAATAATAATGACCTGATCCGGTCTGATCGGTCCCAGCTCTTTAACTTCATTTGGAACTGAATAACTGAACCTGTGTGGATGCTTTTAGTGTCTGTGGTTTGGACGTTTCCAGTAGAACCAGTATTTAGCGTCTTCATTTAACATCTGTCTTCTGTTGTCCAGGTCTGAGGACATGTTGTTGTTATTTTCTGGTTGTTTGTGGTTCATGTTGTCTGCACTGCCCCCCCACCCCACCCCCCCACATAGACCTCTCCTCTTCAGAGTAAAGTGAACGAGTCCTGACACTGATGGACCTCAGATGACCCATCATGCTCTGATTCCCAAACAGCCCCCCCCTCTGCGTCCCCCTCCCTCCCCCAGTGATGGCGTTCCCAGGAGACAGTTTTCCGGCCGGTTTCCGTGACGATGGGATGAAGTCCACATCTCTGAGCCGTAAAAGAGCGGCGAGCGAAAAGCCGCCGACTCAGCAGCCGCTGAAAATCAAAATATCAATAAGCTCTTATAGCATTAAGGAAAATGCCTAAATCTGACACTTTCTGTGCGCTGGACTCTGCCAATATCACTCAACCACTTACACTTGGCATGGACCCACTGCACAGTTTACATGTACATTAAGAGGCCTCTGCGCCTCCTCTGCTCCTATAGTATCTATTAAAGTAAATCTACAGCAGCTCAGGACCGTCCTCATTCATTTTTGAGCAGCTGATTGACAAGATGTGAAATTATGTCCACAGTTAAAGACAAAGACAGCAGTAGCGGCAAATACTGTGAATGTAAAGAAAAAAACAAAACAAAACGGGAGGACTAAAATAATGTACACTGTAAAACAAAATCTGTAATTTAACAGAATTTTCACTGTTTATTTTACAGATTTTTCCTGTATTTTTCAGATACAGGAAAATATCAATGAAATGACAAAAACAGACTGTGATTTTACATGTCAAATGGAAAATAACGCAAAAAAAACTAACTTTGAAGAACCATAAAATTTCCATTTTTTAAAAGAAATTGTTTTTTTCATAGAAAAATACAGTTAAAATACATTTGCAAAAGTATCGTAATTTCACAAACATTTCTTTTCTATTCATGACATTAAACTGTTAATTTAAAGTTTAATACTGTAAAAAAAATAATAAAACCAGATAAAATTACTGACAATTAACGGTAACAGAAGTATTAGTTCTGTCAGTTGAACCAGACTTGTTAATTGACAAATATCTTGTGTAATTACAGGAGGTTTCACAACAAAACTGTTAAATAAATGTATTTTTGTGAATGTATAACATGTATAAGCACTGACAAACTGTCCAAATACAGTTTTTATCAGTGGATTGGACAACTGAGTCTCACTGAAAATTATATATATATATATATATATATATATATGGAATTGGATTGTTTTAATACATGTAAATATTCTGTATTAAACATTAAAAAGTCAAAAAAATATGCAAAATCTCATGTAAAGTTAGGGCAAAAAACTGTATTTTAATTATGGAAAATTACCGTATTTTATGAGATGGTTATTTTCCGTTATTTAACAGTATTTTTTCGGCACCCCTGCTGCTGGAATAATACTGTTTTTTTTCCCATTTTTTTTTTAAGTGTATAGTATCTATTAAAGTAAATCTACAGCAGCTCAGGATCATTCTCATTCATTTTTGAGCAGCTGATTGACAAGATGTGACTTATGTCTGCAGTTAAATACGAAGACGGAGACGACAGCAGCTGCAAATACTGTGAATGTAAAAATAAAAAACCCAAAACGGCAGGACTAAAATAATGTAGTGCTTTTCATCTGCTGGGTGAGTCGTACAGATTTGGGCCTCTGCTGAGTCAGACGAGTGTCGTTTATGTTTTATGGAGCTGAGTCAGCGCTTCATTTATTCCGTTAATGTCATGTTGTGTCTGCCTTTAGGAGGAACTTCACAACATGAGGAGGACGACGGAGCGTTTACAGGCGTTAGTTCAAACCACCGTTCGGTTCTGTGGGTTCAGGTCCATCTGGTTCGGTGCTTTTGGTTGGATTTGTATGTATGTTGATGATCACGGGGGGTGGGGGGGTTGGCCTCCTGGTCCAGTGGAAAATGGAACAATGTTTAGATAATTAAAGAAGTGAGAAAATGCTGCCGAGGGAAAAAGGACAGAGGAAGATATGATCCACATAAAAGAGGTGGAGAGTAAGCACAAAGAGATATGAAGGAGTTTAAATAGACACGGAGGTGAAGAGGAAAGAAGGGCCCCGAGGCAGAGGGAGGAGGAGGAGGACACAGAGAAGGAGGAGGAAGAGGAGGAGGAGGAGGAGGTAAAGCTGAATGATTGCTCTGTGAGAATTATTATTGATGATTCAGACGATGTGAATTATTAATGGACAACGAAAAGCATCTTTGAACGTGTGTCTGACATTCAATACGGACAGAGATCAATGAGGAGGAGGAGGAAGAGGAGGAGGAGGTAGAGGAGGAGGTGGAGGTAGAAGAGGAGAAAGAGGAGGAGGAGGTGGTAGAGGAGGAGGAGGAGAAAGCGGAGGAGAAGGAGGAGGTGGTAGAAGAGGAAGAGGAGGAGGTAGAAGAGGAGGAGGAGGAAGAGGAGGAGGTGGAGGTAGAAGAGGAGAAAGAGAAGGAGGAGGTGGTAGAGGAGGAGGAGGAGAAAGCGGAGGAGAAGGAGGAGGTGGTAGAAGAGGAAGGGGAGGAGGTAGAACAGGAGGAGGAGGAAGAGGAGGAGGAGGTAGAGGAGGAGGTGGAGGTAGAAGAGGAGAAAGAGGAGGAGGAGGTGGTAGAAGAGGAAGAGGAGGAGGTAGAAGAGGAGGAGGAGGTAGAGGTAGAAGAGGAGAAAGAGGAGGAGGAGGTGGTAGAGGAGGAGGAGGAGAAAGCGGAGGAGAAGGAGGAGGTGGTAGAAGAGGAAGAGGAGGAAGTAGAAGAGGAGGAGGAGGAAGAGGAGGAGGAGGTGGTAGAGGTAGAGGAGGAGGTTTGTGTGTGTGTGTGTGTGTGTGTTAGTGGGGGGTGTCAGTCTGTCCCTGAACATCAGCCTTTACCATGTGACCTCTTGACCTCAGACACACATGCTGTGTCCGCGGTGACACCCCTGTCGCCACGGTGACGCTAACAGGGGACAGGACTCAGCTCCTATCGTCACGGTAACAGGCTGATGGGCAGACAGAGCCGCCACAGCTGATCACGGAGAGGACGGAGACGGGAGGATTCCAGAGAACAGGAGCATGTGAAGGGGACACGGGCCCTGTCTATTCACTGGAGACAAGCACAGACCACCCTGTTCATCCCATGGGTCCAGTCTATATATTGGAGTCAAGCACAGACCACCCTGTTCATCCCAGTCTTAGTCTGGACCATCAGACCAGTGGCTCTGCTGCTGCTGACTCCTCCTCCTCATATGGAAACAGACTGTTACCGTTCAGACAGGGACCTTACAGGGGTCAAAGGTCACACACTGCTTCATCACTGTGGAAAACTGCTCACCAGTGAAACCCGACACCTCAGAGGACGGACTCACCTGAGCCGGTGCCAGTTTTCACTTCCTGTCCTTATCGACGGCTGCTTCCTGCTGCAGGAGGAAGTGGCCACGCAGCATCGACCCCCCCGCCCCCGCTGAAACCTGAGACGGGGTCTGCACGGCATGCTGGGATGGTGTCGGCAAAAAGTCAGCGAGCGTCCGGATAAATAATGAATGAGAGTGATGGAGGATAAGAGGAGACGCAGACTTCTGGATATATGGACGTCCACAGTATATCCACAGACCTGGAGGGGGGGGCGGGGGGTCAAAACGGTGCGTTCAGGGTCTGTATGTACAGAGAGACAATGTCCAACACTGAAGAATGAAGAGGACCAAAGTGAAAAAAACTACCATTCAACTGTGACTGACTTTAACTGAGTTCATTTACAAAACAGGTGAGTTTATGTTTTTAGAGGAAGAGGAAGAAGAGGAGGAGGAAGAAGAGGAGGAAGAGGAGGAGGAAGAAGAGGAGGATTATCTCCTTATTCTTAGCAAAAACAAATTGTTTTGTTTCATGATTTGATTTTTTTTATTTCAGTTTGGATCATGTTTGATACTATAAAGTAATAAAGAACTGAACTAAACTGCACTTCACCTCCTCCTCCTCCTCCTCCTTCATAAACATCTAAACTCCTTCTAACTGACCTTCAGTCTGTACCCCCCCCCCTTTGACCCCTCCCCCAGTCGGTCATACCTGTACCTGTCGGACTCCTCCTTCCACTTCCTGTGTGTTGTTTCAGCTCAGTGCCGCCGACAGACTGCATGATGGGAAATCTGCAGTAAGTGAAAGCACAGGCCTCATTTGATCCATAATTGATGGTCTTTATATGAGACGGTGGGAAACGGGGAGAGTGATCCAGATAACAAGCAAACACCCCCCCCCCCCCCAGCTCCTGGGAGTGACGGCTGTTCGTGACCGCAGGACGAGCGGCTCTCCTCGCTGCTGTCTCTGATGTTTCCTCTTTTCTCTTTTAATGAGTGTCAGAATGCAGGTTTGTGTTTTAACGCAAAAAACAGAAAAAACAAAACGACAAAGAAAGCAGAAAAGACCAAAAGAACAAGCTGTTGTGATAAAGTGCTTACGGAGCGTTTAAGCCAAGTTAGCGAGCAGACGTGAAGATGTAGGCCACCAGCCCACAGATATATGGGGGGGGTGTCTACCTACCACCGGCAGAGAGGGGAGGGGAGGGGGTTCATCTGAGTGATTAGAGAGGAAACAGGTCATCTGCGATAAAACACCTCAGCTACGAGTTCAGACTGAAGAGGAGACCGAACACCTGAACAGAAACTCCTTCAACAACACTGGGTGAACGGGACGCACAACAGTACACACAATGATACACACAACGGTACGCACAACAGTACACACAATGATACACACAACGGTACGCACAACAGTACGCACAACAGTACGCACAACAGTACACACAATGATACACACAACGGTACGCACAACAGTACACACAATGATACGCACCATAATGCGCACAAAGATATGCACAACGGTAGGCTCGATGATACGATACCTAAATCACAGTTGTGGTTTAAGGTGCAGGGCTGCCCTTTGGCACCGGTTCTGTTCATAATTTTTATGGACAGAACTTCTCGGTGCAGCCAGGGGCCGGAGGGGGTCCGGTTTGGGGACCACAGGTGTTCCTCTCCGCTTTTTGCAGATGACGTTGTCCTGTTGGCCTCATTGAACCTGGACCTTCAGCGTGCTCTGAGGCAGTTTACAGCCCAGTGTGAAGCAGTGGGATGAGGGTCAGCACCTCCAAATCCGAGGCCACGGTTCTGGACCGGAAAAGGTGGTCTGCCCTCTCCGGGTCGGAGGGGAGTCTTTGCCCCAAGTGGAGGAGTTCCAGTATCTGGGTCTGGTTCACAGTGAGGGGAGGATGGAGCGTCAGATTGACAGGTGGATGGGTGCAGCGTCTGCAGTGCTTGTATGGGTCTGTTGTGGTTCAGAAGGAGCTGAGCCCAAAGGAGAAGGTCTGGATTTACCGTCAGTCTACGTTCAGACCCTCACCTGTGGTCATGAGCTTTGGGTCAGGACCCCAAGGACCAGATGCCAGATACAAGCGGTCTAAATGAGTTTCCTCTGTAGGGTGGGTGGGCGCACCCTTAGGGATAGGGGGAGGAGCTCAATCACCAGGGGCGGAGCTCAGAGTAGAGCCGCTGCTCCTCCACATCCAGAGGAACCAGCTGAGGTGGATCAGACATCTGGTTCAGATCCTCCTGGACTCCTCCCTGGGGAGGTGTTCTGGACATGTCCCACCAGGAGGAGGCCTGGGGTAGACCTAGGACACACTGGAGAGACTATGACTGTGGGGGGGGCTGGGAACACCTTGGGGTCCACCTGGAAGAGCTGGAGGAGGAGTCTGAGGAAAGGGAGGGGTCTGAGGAGAGGGAGGAGTCTGAGGAGAGGGAAGTCTGGGCGTCCCTGCTTAGACTGTTACCCCTGTAACCCAGCCCCGGATAAAGTGGTGGATAATGGATGGATGGATGACTGGTTTAAGGTGTTTCCATTAGTTTAAGGGGTTTCCATTAGTTTAAGGGGTTTCCAAATGTTTAAGGGGTTTCCAGTGGTTTAAGGGGTTTCCATTAGTTTAAGGTATTTCCAGTGGTTTAAGGGGTTTCCATTAGTTTAAGGGGTTTCCATTAGTTTAAGGGGTTTCCAAATGTTTAAGGGGTTTCCAGTGGTTTAAGGGGTTTCCATTAGTTTAAGGTGTTTCCAGTAGTTTAAGGTGTTTCCATTAGTTTAAGGTGTTTCCATTAGTTTAAGGTATTTCCAGTGGTTTAAGGTGTTTCCAGTAGTTTAAGGTGCTTCCGACCATGACACCAACAGCATTAGTCAGATCTAAAGCTCAAATATTGAAATGTAATGTGATTACTTGTGTAATGTGATTACTTTGTGGGTGTAATTGTGGGTCAGCTGAAGGCCTGACTTTTCCAACACGAACTCAGCGTGAACAGTTGAACAGGATTCATCTGATCCCCTTCGTCTGTAAAGGGACTGTCACTGTCTTTTCCAGCTGTGTGTGTGTGTCAGTGAATGCGTCGCAGGTAGACTGTCACCGTTCAGACTCCAACAGCTGAAGTTACAGAGGCAGAGTGAGGAACAAAAGGCTAATGGGCCGTTTGTTTGTCTGCTTTAAAGCTCTGGGTTGTGATAAATAAAACAGCAGCAGCAGCTGTCAAACCAACGCCATTTAACGACAGGACAGCGGCGCCGCGTCCCATCATGCATTGCAGCAGCTGGATCGCATTCAAAACACATCAACAAAACGCCAAACACGACAACATCCCCCGAACAGACACAGGAGGTGTTCTAATGATCCTGCTCCTCCTCACCTGTCTGACCGCGGATCTGTGCCGGGACGCTGCCTCGTTATGACAACCGCTGTCCGGGACGGGCCGGCCCTGTCGCCACGGAGACGCCGAGGCTGCGGTGACTGGTGGTTTCCACGGTGACGCCGCTGTCAGAGGATGGACAGAAACAAAACAAAAAACCCCCCATCTGTCACCGAACAAGAGCAGAAGAAGAAAAACTACGAAAGACACGATGAACACAAATATTCAACTGAGCACGAAAAGAATTGACTCTTAACAAGAAATAATGACCGAAAAAGTCTAGAGGAAATGAAACAATGAAGCAATAAATAAGTTTAAAAATGATAATGGTTACTAATATTCCCCAGAGATAAACATTCCATTGATAATTTCAAATATTCCACTAATTGTGACAAATATTTGACACAGAACCTAGAACAGAAACCCAGACACCCAGAACGCAAAACCTAGAACCCAGAACACAGAATCCCAAACCCAGAACCTAGAACAGAGTCCCCAGAACCCCAAATGCAGAATACAGAACCCAGACCCCAAACGCAGAATGCAGAACCCAGACCCAAAACCCAGAATGCAGAACCCAGACCCCAAATGCAGAATGCAGAACCCAGACTGCATTACGCAGAACCCAGAAACCAGAATGCAGAACCCATAACGTAGAACCCAGAACCTAGAACAGAGTCCCCAGAATGCAGAACCCAGAACAGAAACCCAGATACCCATAATGCAAAACCTAGAACACAGGACCTCAAACGCAGAACCCAGAACCTAAAAGAGAGTCCCCAGAACACAGAATGCAGTACGCAGAAGGTATAACCCAGAACCCAGAACCCAGAACAGAAACCCAGATACCCATAATGCAAAACCTAGAACACAGAACCCCAAACGCAGAACCCAGAACCTAAAAGAGAGTCCCCAGAACACAGAACCCAGAATGCAGTACACAGAACGTATAACCCAGAACCCAGAATGCAGTACCCAGAACGCAGAACCCAGATTGCAGAACCCAGGACCTAGAACAGAGTCCCCAGGCCACAGAACCCAGAATGCAGAACCCAAAACGCAGAACCTAGAACAGAGTCCCCAGACTGCATAACCCAGAACCCACAATGCAGAACCCAAAACGCAGAACCCAGAACGCAGAACCCAGGACCTAGAACAGAGTCCCAAGAACCCATAATGTGGACCCAAAATGCAGAACCCAGAACCCAGGACCTAGAACAGAGTCCCCAAAACGCAGAACCCCGAATGCAGACCGCAGAACCCAGAATGTGGCCTGTGTTGTGTCCTGTTCACCCCATTCCCAGTCTGTATTTTCCCAGTGCGTGTGTGACAGTAAATCCAGTCTGACAGAACTCCAAATATAATAAAAGTGTCACCGCAGCTCCATTAGATAAACGCAGAATAAACCCTTAAGTGCCGTAATAATCACCGCTGAGCGATTAAAAATGAAATGAAATGTCAGAGGAGGCGACGGCGGTGGCGTTCAGGGTGGCGTCCTATCGGCGTGGACAGACCTGGGCAGTAAAAGCAGTGTTTGTTTGTTTTACTGGAGCGTTTTTACGATCGTTTACGGAACCTTAATGATGACGCTAATGAGATGGGCGGGACCGTTTTCACACCAACCAATCACATTCAGGCTCAGACACCGAGGGAAGAACTGCAGACGTTCTTTACAATGTTCTGCATTTACAGAAGGGCATTCTAAACTTTAAGCACCAACACAGACTTGAACTGGAACAACAAACAAATCTGATATTTAACACTAATGAAACAAACAGAAAAACAAATAAAACACCAATAAAACAAACACATGAAATAAACAACATTTTTCTGCATCTTATTACATTTTATATGTTGAGCCTTAAGTCATTTTATTTTCTGTCTTTCATACATTTAATGTCACGAAAAACATGCGATAATGTAAAATACAAATAATACTTTTTACTACTGAACACAAATGTTAGTACCTGATATTCCCCCTACACTTTAAAAACAGCCTCATTACTTTACTTTAAAAACTTTTAATGGAAATAATAGATTTTCTGAACTTTATCCATGACATCAGATACATTCAACAGAATAAATACTAACATGTAGAAAGTACAAGAACAGAGAGCAAGTATGAGTATGAAGTAGTCTGTATCACTCTGTACTACCCCCTAGTACTGGGTGGTACTGTGTAGTACCCTGTAATACTGCATAGTATCATGTAGTACTGTGTAGTACCCTGTAGTACTGTGTAGTACTCTGTAGTATACTGCAGTACTCTGTAGTACCATGCAGTACCCTGCAGTACTGTGTAGTACCCTGTAGGACCATGTAGTACTCTGTAGTTCTCTGTAGTACCCTATAGGACCGTGTGGTACCCTGTAGTACCATGTAATACCCTGTAGTACCGTGCAGTACCCTGTAGAACTGTGTAGTACCCTGCAGCACTGTGTAGTACCCTGTAGTACTCTGTAGTGTACTGTGTCAGTGTACTGTGGAGTACCCTGTAGTGTACTGTAGGGCTGTGCAATTCATTGAAATTCAATTACGATTTCAATTATTACACGCAACGATTACAAAAATTATGTCATCGAGAAAAAACGATTATTAATTTTGAGTCGTTTTAATTCACGCGCACGCAAGCTCCCATGAGCTGCTCTGCCCCGCCCCCCTCTAAGCTACTGCTGCCTGCTAGCCGGCAGGTCCACCCCAAGAGGACAGTTGGACCTAGCGGTCTGGAAAAACGGCAGGAGAATCACAGCAGAAGTGCTTGGTAAACAAAAAAGGCAAGTCCAATTCAATTGTATGGAATCACTTTGGGTTTGATGAAGAAGACGAAGAGCAAAAACACATCACGTGCTAAAAGTGTTTGGTAGTTGTGTCCGCACCGACCGCTAACACAACAAACCTTTGTAACCATCTAAAGTTTAACCACCACCACCTTTATCATATTTTTTATCTTATGAAAAACTAAAACGCATAAAAACAACTTCGTCCGCAATGCAATCTTCAGTCTCCGAATCTCTTTACGCTGCAACTCCCGTATTAACCTAACCCTAACCCGTATAACCCTAACGTACGTATTCTATAGGGTGTCCCAGAAGTCTGCATACATAGGAAAAAGAAACGTTTCTTGACATAAACCATTTTTATTTCTATAATTTGCTCTATATGACTGCCATTTTGTCGGGAACACATTTCAATGCGTGTCCTCCACTGCTGAAGCACTATAAAGAAGAAATATAAAGAAATACATGTTAGAACCATATGTATTATGTCTCCTATGTATGGAGACTTATGGGACACCCTGTAGATGGCTGATGTATACAGAAGGCCTGAACTGAAACCTCACAGCATGCCACTGAATTTACTGTTTCATACTACATTGAACATACTTGAATTTATAATTTGCACTTTACGTGAGTTTTTTTTTTTTATTGCTACAGTTCTATGGCAAGTCTATAGCAGTTTAATTCCAGTGCACTATTTGTTTATAAAAGGAAACATACTTGAATTTACAGTACACTTATTTGATTTCAAAGATTTTTTTGTTTCGTACAAAAGTGAAAATACTTTGTTTTAGTGGTTAAAAGCTTTATTTATGTTTAAAGAGTATATTTTACATTGTTTGGCAAGAAAAAAATAAACAACTTTAAGGTTAACAAATAATCGTTTTTAATAATCATGATTTCAATTATTGCTAAAATAATCGTGATTTTTTTTTTTTCTATAATCGAGCAGCCCTAGTGTACTGTGTCAGTGTACTGTGTAGTACCCTGCAGTACTGTGTAGTACCCTCCTCTGTGTACTGTGTAGTGCCCTGCAGTACTGTGTAGTACCCTCCTCTGTGTACTGTGTAGTACCCTGCAGTACTGTGTAGTACTCTCCTCTGTGTACTGTGTAGTGCCCTGCAGTACTGTGTAGTACCCTCCTCTGTGTACTGTGTAGTGCCCTGCAGTACTGTGTAGTACCCTCCTCTGTGTACTGTGTAGTGCTCTGCAGTACTGTGTAGTACCCTCCTCTGTGTACTGTGTAGTGCCCTGCAGTACTGTGTAGTACCCTCCTCTGTGTACTGTGTAGTGCCCTGCAGTACTGTGTAGTACCCTCCTCTGTGTACTGTGTAGTGCCCTGCAGTACTGTGTAGTACCCTCCTCTGTGTACTGTGTAGTGCCCTGCAGTACTGTGTAGTACCCTCCTCTGTGTACTGTGTGTGTCAGGTCTTCATTGATCTGTGGTTCATAAACAGTTCGGGGTCAGAATCATGAGCTCCTCCTTCAGTTAATACAATTAGTCTGAGTCCACTCAGGACCCCCCCACCCTCACCAACCCCGCCCCCCACCTCCACAGTGCCCCCCCGCCCTCAGTGAACCCCACCACCACCACCACCACCCCACCCCCTATGAAAACACAGAGACAACAGAGGAAATCACTGCCAAATAAACCACAGAGGATGATGATTAGATTTACATTAGAACAGAGTCAGTGAACGCCTCACTGTGTGTGCGCGCGTGCATGGTGTGTGCGTATTAGTGTGTATATGTGTGTTTGTGTGTGTCTATGTATTTGTGTGTATTTGTGTATGTTTTTGTATTAGTGTGTGTGTGTGTGTGTCTGTCCATGGTCCTGAATTAAAACCTCATTGACTTTGTGTTCTCCTGTGTCGTATATTTCGTCTTCACTGAAGCCAGCGGACCTATACATCTTGTGCAGCCCCCCCCCCCCGCCCCCCCCATAAAAACCACCATCCACCAAACCAGAGTCCCCCCCCCAGTCCACATAATTAAATTAATTAACATCCCTCAGATCCTACATTCATTAATCTGAATGCAGTGGTCAGCAAAAGGACCAGGATCCATCAGACCTGAATCCATCAGACCAGGATCCATTAGACCTGGACCCACTGGACCAGGATCCATCAGATCGGAACCCATCAGACCTGGACCCACCAGACCAGGATCCATCAGACCTGGACCCACCGGACCAAGATTCCTCAGACCTGGACCCACCGGACCAGGATCCATCAGACCTGGGTCCATCAGACTTGGAACCACTAGAACTGGATCCATCAGAGCTGGACCTGTCCTGTCAGTCTAGTCCAGTAAATCCTAACCCTAACCCCAGACCCAGACTAACACTAACCCTAGCCCCAGACTAACCCTAACCCCCAGACCCAGACTAACCCTAACCCCAGACCCAGACTAACACTAACCCTAACCCCAGACTAACACTAACCCTAACCCAAGACTAACACTAACCCTAACCCCAGACCCAGATTTACTCTAACCCCAGACCCAGACTAACCCTAGCCCCAGACTTAGTCTAACCCCAGACCCAGACTAACACTAACCCCAGACTAACCGTAGCCCCAGACTAACACTAGGTTATTCATGGGTTAGGTATTCCTATTCATCTACCTGTATGTCTGACTCTGTCTTTCTGTCTCTCTCTCTGTCCTTGTGTATATCTCTCTGTCCCTCTGTCTCTCTCTCTCTCTGTCCTTTTATCTTTCTGTCCCTCTGTCTCTCTCTCTCTCTGTCCTTCTATCTTTCTGTCCCTCTGTCTGTCTCTCTCCCTGTCCTTCTATCTTTCTGTCCCTCTGTCTCTCTCTGTCCTTCTATCTTTCTGTCCCTCTGTCTCTCTCTGTCCTTCTCTCTTTCTGTCCTATCTTTCTGTCCCTCTGTCTGTCTCTCTCTCTGTCCTTGTGTATGTCTCTCTGTCCCTCTGTCTCTCTCTGTCCTATCTTTCTGTCCCTCTGTCTGTCTCTCTCTCTGTCCTTCTATCTTTCTGTCCCTCTGTCTCTCTCTCTCTCTGTCCTTCTCTCTTTCTGTCCTTCTGTCTGTCTCTCTCTCTGTCCTTCTATCTTTCTGTCCCTCTGTCCTTCTATCTTTCTGTCCCTCTGTCTGTCTCTCTCTGTCCTTCTATCTTTCTGTCCCTCTGTCCTTCTATCTTTCTGTCCCTCTGTCTGTCTCTCTCTGTCCTTCTATCTTTCTGTCCCTCTGTCTCTCTCTCTCTGTCCTTCTATCTTTCTGTCCCTCTGTCTCTCTCTGTCCTTCTCTCTTTCTGTCCCTCTGTCTCTCTCTCTCTCTGTCCTATCTTTCTGTCCCTCTGTCTCTCTCTCTCTCTGTCCTTCTCTCTTTCTGTCCCTCTGTCTGTCTCTCTCTCTGTCCTTCTATCTTTCTGTCCCTCTGTCTGTCTCTCTCTCTGTCCTTGTGTATGTCTCTCTGTCCCTCTGTCTCTCTCTCTCTCTGTCCTTCTATCTTTCTGTCCCTCTGTCTCTCTCTCTGTCCTTCTATCTTTCTGTCCCTCTGTCTCTCTCTCTCTCTCTCTCTGTCCTTCTATCTTTCTGTCCCTCTGTCTGTCTCTCTCTCTGTCCTTGTGTATGTCTCTCTGTCCCTCTGTCTCTCTCTCTCTCTGTCCGTCTATCTTTCTGTCCCTCCGTCTCTCTCTCTCTGTGCTTCAATCTTTCTGTCCCTTTGTCTCTCTCTCTCTCTGTCCTATCTTTCTGTCCCTCCGTCTCTCTCTCTCTCTCTGTCCTTCTATCTTTCTGTCCCTCTGTCTCTCTGTCCTATCTTTCTGTCCCTCTGTCTCTCTCTCTCTGTCCTTCTCTCTTTCTGTCCCTCTGTCTCTCTCTCTCTCTGTCCTTCTATCTTTCTGTCCCTCTGTCTGTCTCTCTCTCTGTCCTATCTTTCTGTCCCTGTCTCTCTGTCCTTCTATCTTTCTGTCCTTCTGTCTGTCTCTCTCTCTGTCCTTCTTTCTGTCCCTCTGTCTCTCTCTCTCTCTCTCTGTCCTTCTATCTTTCTGTCCTTCTGTCTGTCTCTCTCTCTGTCCTTCTGTCTGTCTTCCTGTCTGTCTGTCTTTCTCCTCAGTGTATTTCTGATCTCATCCTCACCTTCTGACTTCATTAATAAACGTGCTGTTGCTTCTACACCTGTTAATGAGCTCTGGATATTCATGACAGGTTCTTGCCGTGGGCCTGGGGGGTCCCTGGTGGTCTGACCCCCCCCCCCCCCCCCCCCCCCCCTCACAGACTCACCTCTTCCTCCTGTTCTTACTGAGGGTTTTAACACACCTCCTCCTCCTCTGGGACTTGTAGTGACATGAACCCAGCTTATTAATTTAAACTTCTGAGGATTAATTGCTGTATTTTTGGATCTGAGATACCCCCCCACCCCCTAAACGAACCCACCTGGGTCATTCGCTTAACGATTATATTTGGAATGAGACGAAAGGTGGAAACAGATCTGAGCGTCGGAGGAGGAAGGTGAGGAAGGAGAGTCTGAGCTGCAGTCGAGCCACAGAGTTTTTCTTTCCTTTAACAAGAAGATTTGAGCAGATTCCTCCTCCACGTCGGCGCTCCTTCATCCTTTCATCCCCCTCTGCTGCACTTATCTAAACACTCTCCTGAAGAGCACCTACAATCCCCCCCCCAAACCCCCTCCCAAAGCTGGAGACGAGAGGGGAGCCCTGTTTGAGAAGCCGCAGTAAGCTGCACAAACTCAGGATGAAGACGTGATTTGATCCTCAACTTGAACCTGTCGGATGAACTGAACCTCCACCTCTGATGGACCCAGGCCTCTGATGGACCCAGGCCTCAACACCGTCCTCTGATGGACCCAGGCCTCCACACCGTCCTCTGATAGACCCGGGCCTCAACACCATCCTGTGTCTCCACCTCTGATGGACCCAGGTCTCAACACTGTTCTGTGTCCCCATCGGTCCATGCATTTAAGACCACCTTTAGTTCAGATCACAAGTCCAACCTGATCCCATCACATCCAGGTGAGTCTCTGGAAGCCCTCCACCTCCTCCTCCTCAGTCCTGGTTGGATCTGATACTGATCTCCCTGCCTCAGGCTTCAGGTCCAGGTCCAGGTCTCCTTCCTAGTCCACCAGTACCAAGTCCAGGTCTCCACTGGCGGGGCATCCCTCCTCCTCTTCCAGTCAAAGCTGGTCCAATATTCCCCCTAGTCCCTCCTCTTCTTTGGTCCCTGTCAGTCTGTCTTGTCTTTGTCTCTGTGGACAAATATCAAAAACCACATCACTGACCTCCAACCACCAACCGCCATCTGCACCAATATTTGACACATGGACTAAGGTTCCGTTCAGACTGTACTCAAATGTGGCACAAATCCATTTGTTGTGTCCATATGTGACCTGGATCTGATCTGTTACAGTCTGAACAGCACTAATCTGAGCCGGACCACTTTCATATGTGGTCCTAAATCTGATCCAGACCACTTTCATATGTGGTCCTAAATCTGACCCAGGACCTCTTTAGTCCATGTGGGTCACTTCAGGACCTCTTTAGTCCATGTGGGTCACTTCAGGGTTACATTTAGTTTAGACTCAAAACTGACAGAAGTAGCATTTAATGTGAATATGAACCAACACACAAACAAATCGGATTTCACCAAAAAATGTGAACTGTGCGTCAGACCTGCTGTGAACGTAGTGTTGGAGACCAGCTGAGGTAGAACATGTGTTTGAGGACAGACATAGTCTGTGAACTTTGACCTGGACCGGTTCGGGTCTGTGTTCTGTTGACCTGGACCGGTTCGGGTCTATGTTCTGTTGACCTGGACCTGGTTTGGGTCTGTGTTCTGTTGACCTGGACCTGGTTTGGGTCTGTGTTCTGTTGACCTGGACCTGGTTCGGGTCTGTGTCCTGTTGACCTGGACCGGTTCGGGTCTATGTTCTGTTGACCTGGACCTGGTTCGGGTCTGTGTTCTGTTGACCTGGACCTGGTTCGGGTCTGTGTTCTGTTGACCTGGACCGGTTCGGGTCTATGTTCTGTTGACCTGGACCTGGTTCGGGTCTATGTTCTGTTGACCTGGACCTGTTTCTGGTCCATGTTCATGTGTTTATGTTCAGATCAGTTTGTGCTTTTCCTCCTCTGTGTTAAACTGACCAATAGAATGTGGTGTGGACTCGTCATTTTCAAAGTAAAAGAGATGCTCCTTCTCCAGAGGAGCCCCCCCCCCCCCCCACCCCCTAACACCCCCAACCCCCCCAGAGCCACCGGAGTCATTTGCTCAGTCTTATGATGTCTTCATGGTGCGTTAGTGCCGACCAGCGAGGCCCACATGCCAATCCGCCCCCTCCCATCCCCCGCCCATCACCCCCTGCCGCTCCCCCCCCCTCGTATCGCCGGCTGACCCCCCCACCAGCCCTCGCCCTGCTCTCCCATCATCCCTCAGTGGTCAGTGTGGAGGCAGAGCTGCTGACGCAGGCCGGCAGAGGTAACAAGCTTACCTGAGGATAATCTCCTAAGAGAAATTTCAAGGCAGGAAATAACCGAGGGGGGTGGGCGTGTGTGTGTGTGTGGGGGGGGGTGTATGTGTATGGGGGGGGCAGACACAGAGTCAGAGTCGCAGAGAAAAGACAGACAAACTTAGAGAAGTTTTAGTCCCTGAGTTGCTGCAGCAGCAGTTCGTATTCTCAGAGCTGCCCCCCCCCCTGCGGTCCCTCAGCGGTCAGACTTTAACAATGGACGGAGAAGAGGATGATGGGAAATATGAGGAGCATTCACCACATGTAGGACGAGCATGGCATCCTCCTCTTCCTCCTCCTCTTCCTCCTCCACTGCTGCCACATCCACAGTCTGTCAACCTCCATCTGTTGGGTCAACATTTATTCACTCAGATTAAAATGAAATATTATTATTATTATTATTAATGTCATTAATAGTAGTAGTAGTAGTAATAATGATAGTAATAATAATAATAATAATAATAATAATAATAATAATAATAATAATAATAATAATAATAATAATGTTATTGTTATTATTATCGTTATTAGTGTTGTTGCCTGTGTGTGTGTGTGTGTGTGTGTGTGTGTGTGTGTGTGTCTGTTTGTGTCCTCATTGCCTGTGTGTTTGTTGCCTTTCATGTCCTGGTTGCCTGTGTGTGTATTTGATGTGTCCTGGTTGCCTGTGTGTGTGTTTGTTGTGTTCTGGTTGCCTGTGTGTGTGTTTGTTGTGTTCTGGTTGCCTGTGTGTGTATTCGATGTGTCCTGGTTGCCTGTGTGTGTATTCGATGTGTCCTGGTTGCCTGTGTGTGTGTTTGTTGTGTTCTGGTTGCCTGTGTGTGTGTTTGTTGTGTTCTGGTTGCCTGTGTGTGTATTTGTTGTGTCCTGGTTGCCTGTGTGTGTGTTTGTGTGTGTGTTTGTTGTGCCCTGGTTGCCTGTGTGTGTGTTTGTTGTGCCCTGGTTGCCTGTGTGTGTGTTTGTTGTGTCCTGGTTGCCTGTGTGTGTGTTTGTGTGTGTGTTTGTTGTGCCCTGGTTGCCTGTGTGTGTGTTTGTTGTGTCCTGGTTGCCTGTGTGTGTGTTTGTGTGTGTGTTTGTTGTGCCCTGGTTGCCTGTGTGTGTGTTTGTTGCCTTTCATCTGTTAAATATTCCCTTTAATCAGCGCTCGTTGTGTCACTTTTCAGAATAATCAACGTGGACGTTTGCATTTAAATGTTTATTGTGTAAAACTCTGAAGGTGAACACAACGATGAAGACACACAGCATGAGTTGCCTGTGTGTGTGTTGACTGTGTGTGTTGTACGTTGTGTATTCTGTGTGTGTGTGTTGTGTCTTTAATCAAAGCCAACTTTAATGAACTGTCTTTGTGCATCACTTTCATTAGCACATTTACTCAATCAATACACACTGTGTGTTCAAGCAGTTCAATGGAAACTGGGATGTGACGCTGCAGCACACAACCTGTGTGTGTCTGTGTGTGTGTGTGTGAGTCTGTGTGTGTGTGAGTCTGTGTGTGAGAGTCTGTGAGTGTGTGTCTGTGAGTCTGTGTGTGTGTGTCTGTCTGTGTGTGTGTCTGTGTGAGTCTGTGTGTGTGTGTGTGTGTGTGAGTCTGTCTGTGTGTGTGTCTGTGTTTGTGTGAGTCTGTGTTCGTTGTGTGTATGTGTCGGTGTTGTGTGTTGTTTTGTGTGTCTGTGTTGTGTGTCTGTGTGTATTGTGTGTCTGTGTTGTGTGTCTGTCCTGGTCCCTTTCACATAACTCCATCATTAACTCTGTCATAGTGTGTCTGTGTTGTGTGTCTGTCTGTGTTGTGTGTTCTTTTGTGTTGTGTCTGTCCTGGTCCCTTTCACATAACTCCATCATTAACTCTGTCATTGGTTGTGGCTCTGTGTTGTGTGTCTGTATTGTGTGTCTTTGTGTTGTGTGTCTGTCCTGGTCCCTCTCACATAACTCCATCATTAACTCTGTCATTGGTTGTGGCTCTGTGTTGTGTGTCTGTATTGTGTGTCTTTGTGTTGTGTGTCTGTCCTGGTCCCTCTCACATAACTCCATCATTAACTCTGTCATTGTGTGTCTGTGTTGTGTGTCTGTGTGTGTGTTGTATGTCTGTGCTGTGTGCGTCCTGGTCCCTCTCACATAACTCCATCATTAACTCTGTCATTGTGTGTCTGTGTTGTGTGTCTGTGTGTGTGTTGTATGTCTGTGTTGTGTGTCTGTCCTGGTCCCTCTCACATAACTCCATCATTAACTCTGTCATTGTGTGTCTGTGTTGTGTGTCTGTGTGTGTGTTGTATGTCTGTGTTGTGTGTCTGTCCTGGTCCCTCTCACATAACTCCATCATTAACTCTGTCATTGTGTGTCTGTGTTGTGTGTCTGTGTGTGTGTTGTATGTCTGTGCTGTGTGCGTCCTGGTCCCTCTCACATAACTCCATCATTAACTCTGTCATTGTGTGTCTGTGTTGTGTGTCTGTGTGTGTGTTGTATGTCTGTGTTGTGTGTCTGTCCTGGTCCCTCTCACATAACTCCATCATTAACTCTGTCATTGTGTGTCTGTGTTGTGTGTCTGTGTGTGTGTTGTATGTCTGTGTTGTGTGTCTGTCCTGGTCCCTCTCACATAACTCCATCATTAACTCTGTCATTGTGTGTCTGTGTTGTGTGTCTGTGTGTTTGTTGTATGTCTGTGCTGTGTGCGTCCTGGTCCCTCTCACGTAACTCCATCATTAACTGTCATTGTGTGTCTGTGTGTCCTTTTGTGTGTCTGTGTTCTTTTGTGTGCGTGTCTGTGTTGTGTGTGTTCCTCGTCCCCCTCCATCATTAACTCTGTCATTGGTCGTGGCTCTGTGTCCATGTCCATATCCGTCACTCAGCCGTTTCTATCCGTGCCTCTTATTTCCCATCATGCACTGCTGCAGCGGCCTCACAGCACACTGATTAGCCCTCTGACCATTTAATTAATTAGGCTCGGCACTTAATTATGACAAACTGCATTAGCGTAACGGCGCGGCGGGCTCAGGCAGGTTATGTTCGGTAACAATTAGATTTGAGTGAAAATGGAGAGCGCTGATGGGGGGGGGGGTGAAAATGGAGGGGGAGGAGGGGGGGGTTATTGAGTAGAAAGAGACATATGATGAGATTAACAATAATCAGAGCAGTGGGAATAACCCATGACCAGCAGAGGAGGAGGAGGAGAAGGAAGAGGAGGAAGAAGAGCAGGAGGAAGAAGAGGAGGAGGAGGAAGAGCACAAGGAAGAACAGGAGGAGGGGGAAGAAGAAGAGGAGGAGGAAGAGGAAGAGAAGGAAGAGAAGGAAGAAGAGGAGGAGGAAGAAGAAGAAGAGGAGGAGGAGGAGGAAGAGAAGGAAGAAGAGGAGGAGGAGAAGGAAGAAGAGGAGAGGGAAGAAGAGGAAGAAGAGGAGGAGGAGGAAGAGAAGGAAGAGGAAGAGGAGGAAGAGGAGGAGGAGGAGGAAGAAGAGGAAGAAGAGGAGGAGGAGAAGGAGAAAGAAGAGAGGAGGAAGAGGAGGAAGAAGAAGAGGAGGAGAAGGAGGAGGAGGAAGATGGATTGTGTCTACCAGCACTGAAAATAAAGTTTTGGAGTTGTCCTGCTCAGTGACTCACCTGACTGGACGGGACAAAGAAAGCTATTTGGAGAAGCTAGCGTTAGCAGGGCTAGCTACTGACCCAGTCTACCGGAGTTTAAAGCACACGATCTGTTCCATTCTGTTCTACATGAAGTGTCCCCATACACTGGTGCTGATCTAATACTGCGTTCCAGTCCACCTGTAACTCCTGTTTTTCCATCCTTCTACTGGCGTAAATGCACTGGAATGTTCAGTCAAACCTGGGACTTCCACCCGTGAACTCGTACTAGATCCATGTTCTCCCAGTTCTGAGTTCTGACGTCATGTAGCAATGGTGCCCCCCCAATGGATGTTGTGTTTATGCAGATTGTTTTATCATCATTTATCTGTAAATGTTCTACATAATCAGCGGCTGCTCTAGTGTTAGCTAGTTTTCAGTCCAATGAGTGACAGAATAAATTAATACCAAATACCAATCCATATACACAAATAATATAAAAGGAAGACCAGCTTCTCTTGCCTTATACACCGTTTTTCCTCCTCTTCCCTGGCAACACGGTGGTGCAGTGGTTAGCACTCGTGCCTCACAGCAAGAAGGTCCTGGGTTCAATTCCAACACCAGTCCATGGGGGTGGGACCTTTCTGTGTGGAGTTTGCATGTTCTCCCCATGTCTGTGTGGGTTCTCTCCGGGTACTCAGGCTCCTCCCACCATCCAAAGACATGCACTGATAGGTTAATGGGTGAATCTAAATTGCCCATAGGTGTGAATGTGACAGTGGTTGTTTGTCTCTATATGTCAGTCCTGCAATGAACTGGCGAAATGTCCAGGGTGTACCTCGCCTTCACCCATAAGTAGCTGAGATAGGCTCCAAGCGACCCTGTGACCCTAGTGAGGATAAAGCAGGTTCAGAAAATGAACAAATGATGTTTCCCTGAAATAAGCAAAGAACAAACACCTTTAGTGATAGAAATGACTAAATGAACATAACGTACGGTCTGACATGCTGGTTTATATACATCTAACTACCACAATTCCTTGCGCTCAGGCAGTTTGGCGTGACTCGCCTGGAACATTACAAAGTCGTGAGTCGTGGTTTGAAGTCGTGACTTACGGGCTCAAAAACCATCCTGGAATGCAGAATAAAAGCAGACTACAGTCTGGATGATCCCAGTTCTTAGTCTCAGGTTAGATTACCCAGCTGCTGTACTGCGCTCACGGCAGAGGAATGGATCTCATAATTGTAAAGGACAGATACAGCTAACGTTAGCTAGCTGTGTATGTTTTTAACACATTTCCCCCAGCATGCCATCCAAACTCAAATAGACTGGAACCAAAAGCTGCTCTAATGAACTAACACTGTGTAATAATGTTAGTGGCTGTCATCAATATCCTACAGTATTAGCTCTGTTGTTGAAGTGTCTGCCGTTCTAATAGTTTTGGATTTTTCAATATAGTTCAGTTTTATTTAGTTTGGACTTTTTTTCTCTAATTCAGTTCGTTTCAATTCATTTTTAGAGCTGGTTTGCTGGTTTTTAGAAGTTTTCATTTTTTTCTACCATTAAATATCATATGGTGCCGCTAGCTAAAATTGCTAGAGTGGAATAAATTGCTTTCATATCAATATGACGTCAACAAAAAACAAAGGGAATTTTATCCATCATTTTTATCCATTTTAGTTAGTTTTGTAAACACACAATACAGTTTCAGTTAGTTATGTTTTTTTTCTTTTAATTATAGTTTTTATTTATTTCAGTTAATGAAAATGTTTTTTCAATTCTAGTTTTTGTCATTTCGTTAGTTTTCGTTAACGATAATATCCTTGATATTAGCCAGTTTGCCGTCCGGTCTGCAGTCCGTCATGGCGCTCGTCCGTCATGGCGCTCGTTTGCGGCGTGAACAGAGCGTGACATAACGTGCGAAGGGTCAATACCATCTGTTGTGTGTTTTCTACAGGATCTCAGCCGGTTCTTTTGTGTTTGTATTTGTCGGAGCGTGTTGCTGCTGCTGTCGTATTAAAGCTGCTCTTCAGCCTGAAGCCCCTGAAGCCCCTGCACACTCTGACTGTATGATAATGGGCTGTGAATGGAGAGGGAGGGGCTGGGAATGCAGAAGGAGGGGCCACTCCGTGATGAATGATGATAAATAAGGCCATGGCATAGGCATGAACGGCCCATAATGCACCACAGCACACACACTGGGGGAGGGGGTGCAGGGGGGGGTCTGCCTTCGGGGGGGAGGGGGGATGAAAGGCCACCTCTCACACTCATACATTAAACCATAACTATGTCCATAAGTACCCCATAACACCCCCCCCCCCCCCCCCCCGAGTCTGATCCTTTCAGCTCAGATTTACAGCAGCTCCTCCAACATCCGACTGAAACTAGCAGGAGGAGGAGACGCTGTAGGACATCTTACCAGGATGAGGAGATGCCACCGGGACGAGGAGACGCCAGCAGGACAAGGAGACACTGTAGGACATGTTAACAGGACAAGGAGACGCCACCGGGAGGAGGAGACGCCACCAGGACGAGGAGACACCGTCAGGACGAGGAGACGCCACCAGGACGAGGAGACGCTGTAGGACACATTAACAGGACGAGGAGACGCCACCAGGATGAGGAGACGCCACCAGGACAAGGAGACGCTGTAGGACACGTTTACACTGAAACCACCAGGACAAGGAGACCCAAAGACCCTCGTACAAAGCCCCAGACCTCCTGATAGATCCTCCTCCTCTTCTTCCTCCTCCTCCTCTTCTTCCTCTTCCTCCTTTTCTTCCTCCTCCTCATATCCCCTCAGGATCCTCGTTGATAATCTTGATAATTGGTCTCCATTGACTATGTTTGAAAATATGCAAATAAATAAAATAAAACACGCATGAAGTCAAAGGTGTCAAATCAAGCGTGAAATAAACATGTTTCAATACAATCTGAACTGAGCAAAGACCTATATTATTTATTTATTTATTTATTTATTTATTTATTTCCAGTTCATGGACTCAGGTGGAAGAAATGTTTCACATCGAACAAAAAAAAGACAAGATGTAAAAAATAATTTTAAAAAAACTTACAGCAGGATGTTGCCACGGCGACAGCAGGTGACTGACCTGAATATGATCAGAAATCAGCTCTACATCTGAAAACAGGAAAAGACAGAAGGAAAAGAAAAGATGAAACATCAGCAGGAGATCAGTTTCATCTGAGGTTCAACCAGGAACCAACTATCAGATGTGGACCTAGTGTGGACCTAATGTGGATCTGATGTAGACCTGATGTGGATCTGATGTAGACCTGATATGGATCTGATGTGGATCTGACGTGGATTTGATGTGGACCTCATCTCTGATCAAAACTCGTTCTGGTTTTTGTACTTTGTTTCCTTTACGTGATGCAGGTGCAGGTGTAGGTCCAAGTCCAGGTGTAGATCCAAGCCCAGGTTTAAGTGCAGATGCAGGTCCTGGTCTAGGTTTAGGTCCAGATCCAGATTCGGGTCCAGGTCCAGGTCCACTCCATTCCTCTTGAAACTGGTTATAAATGACATTGTTTCATCAGTTCAAAGAAGAACCTGACAGGAAGGGGTTAAATGTGATTGACAGTTGGAAGAACCAATCAGATTCTCCTGCTTCTTCTCTGTCTTCTTTTCTCTTTCTTTAGCTCCAGATCAATAAAAAACAGAATTATAATTCCAGTGTTTTGTTTTGTTTTTTTTGTGAATATTCACAGGCCTCATGACGCTGACACCAACATCAGGATGTGTTGATGGGTTGAGACACCCCCCCCCCAGACAGACCAGCAGAAACAATCGTTTCTCCTCCGTTCACTCACATCATTTCTTCTCCTGAATTAGTTTGTGTTTCTAAAGATGTGTGACCAACACAATGGTCTGTTTCTGTGATTATTATCATAATTTGTGCAGATTTACGCTGCGCTGCGTTAACGTCCTGCTGAGCTGCAGATGATTCACTGAAGAACCAGGAAAAACCAGAACCAGATCTGAGACTGGGAGGATTTGTGAACAGGAGGGGGACAAGGACAGGGACCAGGACGAGGACGAGGACGAGGACGAGGATGAGGACAAGGACGGGGACAAGGAACGAAGTCCGTTTACCTCTGTCTATGTTGTGTAGTTGTGTGTCTTGGTGGCTGTGTAATTGTGGTTGTGTAATTGTGTGTCTTTGCGTGTGGCTGTGTCTCCGATCAGCAGATTAAGTGTTGAGCGTCGTCCGGGGAGCGGCCGCAGTCACATGTCATTACTCACTCTGTGCATCACAATTAGTGCAAATGGTGCATTACAGCGAAATTATCATCAATATGATATTAACAGACGGCAGCGCAGAGCCAATGAGAGAGAAAGAGCTGATCCACTGGTAACCAGAGATGACGGAGGAGGACGGAGGAGGAAAGAGGAGGGTGGAGCAGGGTGGAGGAGGACAGAGGAGGAGGAAAGAGGAGGACGGAAGAGGGCAGAAGAGCAAAGAGGAGGAGGGAGGAGGATGGAGGAAGACGGAGGAGGACAGAAGAGGACGGAGGAAGATGGAGGAGGACGCAAGAGGACGGAGGAGGATGGAGGAGGAAAGAGGAGGATGGAAGAGGGCAGAGGAGCAAAGAGGAGGAGGGAGGAGGATGGAGGAAGACGGAGGAGGACAGAAGAGGACGGAGGAAGATGGAGGAGGACGCAAGAGGACGGAGGAGGGTGGAGGAGGAAAGAGGAGGATGGAAGAGGGCAGAGGAGCAAAGAGGAGGAGGGAGGAGGATGGAGGAGGGAGGAGGAAGACGGAGGAGGACAGAAGAGGACGGAGGAAGATGGAGGAGGACGGAGGAGGATGGAGGTGGAAAGAGGAGGACAGAAGAGGGCAGAGGAGCAAAGAGGAGGATGGAGGAGGACGGAGGTCACTCTGAGACCAGAACCCCATTCTTCCTGGTGAATGAATGTCATGGATTTGACAAAAACCACCAAGAAAAATCGGATGAATGGTCCTGTATCTTACCGGCCAAATTAAAAGCTTTGGGAAATGTATCCAGATCCATTTATTCTCCCCCAGTTCTGTGTATTTATTCTATTACAGAAATAGTCCATGTTTTGGTCATATTCCAATCAGATCTGTAAAAAATTGAAATTCCAACTTGATATCATTGATACTGATTTATTGGATCAATCCACTTCCTATCTATTATAATGGGAACATTTTTCAAAGTGGCACCAAATCCAGAATCAGATCCGGATCCAAATAATTTCAATACCTTGTGTTGACATCATCATACAGAAGCTGTATACCAAGTTTGAAGTCAATTGGAATTGTAGTTTTGGAGAAGAAGACGATTGAAAGTTTTGTAATGGACGACAGACGATGCATGACGACAATAGCTTACGGCCTATTGGCCGGTAAGCTAAAAACTATGAAACGATAAAAAGTGAAACCAGATGAAACAAGAAAAGCACTCGGAGAGTGCAGACCTCCGCCAAGACAGATCTGCCCCCAATCACAGCCAAAATTTAATCATTTCTTCCTTGTGCCAGTATCAACATTTCCTGAAAATTTCCTGAAAATCCATCCATAACTTTTTGAGTTATCCTAACAAACAAACAAACAAACAACCACACACACAAAAACACAAAGCAAAGTGATCACAATACCTCCTGGCTGAGGTAATAAAGATTAAAGTCTGATCGGCAGAAGTTCAAGAGAACATCATGGTTCCACTGGGACAGAACCAAGAACAAAGCAGGTCAGGACATCCTCATCCTCATCTTCATCCTCATTAGATTTGTTTCAGGTTCTTCAGGTTCTACATGTTTGATTTATGGTTCTATTTCATCAGACATGTTGGACGATAATAAAGGCTGTTTTTTTTTTTTTTGTTGTTTTACTTCTTGGACTCAAATGCAGTGAAACTCATTTAAAGGATATTTTTTTTCCTGTTAATGAAGCTCAGTTTGTCCTTCAGTTATTTCCAGTTGTTCCTGTTTCTGTTCTCAGACGCTGGTTTGTTGTTGGTTCGTGTCATTAAGTTCTAAAAATAGCCTCGTCTTCGTCCTGGTCTTCATCTTCATCCTCATGGTGGTCTTCCTCTGGGCTCGGGTCTGGGTCTCATAAGTGTTAATGGTTCGGTCCAAATGCAGGATCGTCTCCACCAATCAGCCGGGCCGTACATCTCACTTCATTTGGCGTCTGCAGTGTCAGCAGTTTGAGGAGGGAAATAATAAGGCGCTGCATCTACATACAGTATGCGGCGGTAACGAAGGCAGGATCCGACCGCAGATGCGAACGGAGCTGATCCTGCCGTTTTTTCGCACTCGCACACCTGCTGCATCACTCTTAATTTGCTCCTTCTTTGAGTCGGCGTCCGGCTGTGAAACGCCACCGTCACTGATCCGGTTTTATTTTTACCGCCGCTGACTGACGTGTGCCGTTGCCCCAGGTTTCGTCATAAAAACCCGGAGCTGAAAGTTCCCTGAGGGGGCGTCGGATGAGCAGCTGCGGACACCGACAGGACCCCCGTCAGCCCCCCGGGGCTCTGGTTCCGGGATGGAAGAGGAAACAATGGCGGCAGACAGTGACAGAGATCAGCTCCGGTTACAGCAGGATTTCATCAGAAACCAAGAAGATGAGTGGAAGAGAAGGAAGCAGCGACAGCGGCCTGATAATGAGAAGGAAACAAACAGCAGCAGATCACAAAAACAATAGTAGAAAAGCTCCAGCAGACAGAGGAACAGAGGTCAAAGGTCAAAGCCATCTGAGCCAGTGGCAGCTGCTTGTCTTTCAGACAGGGAAAGCTCATTGTCGCTTACATCAATAAAAACTGTCAAGATATTTAAACATAAATTCGGCTCTCCATTCCTTTTTAAGAAAACTGTCAGTGACCTTATCATATCAAGTAAGCGTTTTTTCCAGGGACTGGACCAGTGTCCTCTGAATGTCCAGCAGAGCTGGGCTGCTCAGATGGCCTTGGCCCATTGTGTTGGGGGTGTAGGACTGAAGCCTTTTTAAACAAGAGAAGCTCCTTTCTACACCTGCCCATGGAGCTGCAACTGTTGAGACTAGTGAAAACAGTTAACGATATTAAACTCAAACAAGAAATGATTAAATTATGGAACTGAAAAAAGAAAACATTGAAATTATGTTAAATTAAAACAAGGAAGTACAATGAGTGTCTTTTCTTTCAGGTCAGTAAATGAACAGTTCATTTGGTTTCTGTGATTTCACAGCAGAATGTGTGACGGTATTAAACTGAACTGTGTCAGTGAAGGAGCAGATCTGAAAACAGCTGTCAATCAAACCGGATTCAGCCTTTGGACCCATCCTCCAATCAGCACATGGAAGCTCAGTGTCCGGCCCGGCCGAGCTCCGCCCACAGCTCCATTCACCCCCAGAGACACCGGGTGTCCGGGGGCGGGACAACATGGTGTCATTTGTCCAATGCTGGTCCAGTTTGTGAGTGGTTTTTAAAGCAGTTCCACTCAGTCCCATTGAAGTGCATGGACGCTGAGCATCTACGGACAAATGCACTGAGCAGAGATGGAATGAGAAAACACAGACACGGGAATGGAGGAGAAGTGAACATCCAGTTCACTGATTTGGGATAAAACTGATTCTGAACCAACTGGTCTGAGAGATGAATGTGTTCCAACACATTTGGAGTCAATGAAATATCAGCACAATTGAACAGATTTGAGCATTTAATTTTCGTAATTTTAGGGGAAGCTGAGCTTCCACTGCAGTCTCAGAGAAAACACCTCTGATCTGAACCACCACACAGACCCACAAACAGCACAAATACACACCCTGAAACACACACCTGCTTCAAAAACTATATAAACTAAAGTCTGTGGCAGACTTACAGCAGAACTCATCTGCACACCACACACTCAACTGTTGTCGGTTTTGTTGTGTCCATTTTTCCTGCTCTGGGAGTTTCCTCTGGGGCCAGAAAAAAAGCAACCTGTAAAAAAAACAAAAACAAACATCCTGTCCCCTCAAATTAAAGTTTGCAAAATTTCAGGAGGAAGGGAAAAGGTAAATGAGTCTCACAAACGAGTTTCACAAGAGCAGGAGATGAAGACGAGTTTGAAGTTTCACTGTCACTTTGTGAAGGGAAACGCCCACTCCCCACGCACACACACCACTTTATTTGATGTCATACAGAGATCGCAGACTATGTCACCGGATTCTCCAAACTTTATATTGTGTGAGGCTAAAGACGTTCATTTTGTCTTCTGTTTATGTAAATATACTATTTTGCTAAGCAGGTAACATCTAAAAAACTATACCTTGTCTGAACAAAAAAAAATAGTGTATTTATATTGTGTGACTTTAATCATGTGTCACTGACGAAGACCCTTGTACATGTGTATTAGTGTGTCTCCTGTCCTGCCTCAGGAACTTTACCAACATTGAGTTTTACCCAGATACAGACTTAACGACAGTTGTTACAGATGATACTGTTTGTGGACTTTAGGGGGACCCCACCAGAAAAAACTCTGTGGTGTTATTTTAACTCCACCTGGACTCGAAGTATTTGTTCAGTGAAGTCAGAGGTGAAGAAAACGAACTGAGATACGCAAACGAAGGAGGATGCATTTATAGAATACATTTATAGAATACACTTACAGAATATATTTATAGAATACTTACAGAATATATTTATATAATACACTTATACAATATATTTATAGACTACTTATAGAATAATTTATAGAATATACTTATAGAATACATTTATATATTTATAGAATAGACTTATAGAATATATTTATAGAATACACTTACAGACTACATTTATAGAATATATTTATAGAATAGATTTACAGAATACCCTTACAGAATACATTTATAGAATACACTTATAGAATACATTTATAAAATACACTTACAGAATACATTTACAGAATACATTTATAGAATACACTTACAGAATACATTTATTGAATGTTTTTTGTGAATATTCATTAAATAGTTGTGTTTTGTCTCCACATGTTCACTGTATTGTTTCATTTCCTGTTTTTATATAAATCTTTTATATAAACTGAGCAGAACTGCGGGTGGACTGATCCGACCCTTAACGACTGTCAAAGTTTCTCACGTGGCCCCATAAAAAAATGCCCCCCCCCCCCCCCCCCACACACACACACACACTTTAACCCGTTGATGCCATTAAACTGTATAGAACACAGTGTTTTTACTTGGGTCCTAATGATTGGTCGGAATCTCACAACAGTCACTGTCACTAGATGAAATGAACACGATTATTGTTGGAATAAAAAAAGGAACATGTTGGTTTGTGCTCATTGTGAAATGTTCCCGTAAACGTGTGCATTAGTTTTATTGAATTGACTTCAGAGGATTGTGCAGCCATTTGGTTTGTGGAGGTATGAGCCCAGTGTGTGTGTTCAGGTGTGTGTGTGTGTGTGTTCAGGTGTGTGTGGGACCACCGTCCTCCTCCGTCTCAGTGCTTGTGGTTGGAGGTGTGAAGCGGTCGGTGGCTCATTTCACAGATATATAGGGATTATGTGGAGGAGCGCGCAGGGCTAAGCTGCTCTTTTATCTCATTCAAACATGTTGCTAATTCAGCAGAGACGGAGCAGCACCACGGAGAGCTCCTCCAGCCACGGCGGGAGCACCGACGGCGGCAGCACTCGCACTAATCCTCCAATCAGCCGCCGTGACACGGATTAGCACCTCGACAAGAGCAGGAGGAGAGAGGAGGAGGGAGGGAGGTGAGAGGAAATGAGGAGAGGAGGAGGAGGGAGAGAGAGAGGAGGGAGGAAATGAGGAGCGAGGAGGAGAGAGGGAGGAGGGAGAAGAGAGGAAATGAGGAGAGAGAGGAGGGAGGGAGGAAGGAGGAGAGAGGAAATGAGGATAGAGGAGGAGGGAGGGAGGAGGAGAGAGGAAATGAGGAGAGAGGAGGAGGGAGGGAGGAAGGAGGAGAGAGGAAATGAGCAGAGAGGGAGGAGGGAGGAAGGAGGAGAGAGGAAATGAGGAGAGAGGAGGAGGGAGGGAGGAAAGAGATGCAAGAGGAGAGAGAGGAAAGGAGAAGGGAGAGAGGACATGCAGGAGGAGGAGAGAGGAAATGAGATAGAGAGGAGACGCAGGAGGAGGAGGAGAGAGGAAATGAGGAGGGAGGGAGGAGAGAGGAGGGAGGAAATGAGGAGAGACAGAGAAGGAGGAAGGAGGGAGAGAGGAGAGAGGGAGGAGACGCAAGGGGAAGAGAGGAAATGAGGAGAGAGTAGGAGTGAGTGAGGAGGAGGAGAGAGGAAATGAGAGAGAGGGGGGAGGAAATGAGGAGACACGAGGAGGAAGGGAGGAAATGAGGAGAGAGGAAATGAGGGGAGAGGAGGAGGAGAGAGGAAATGAGAGAGGGGGAGGAAATGAGGAGACACGAGGAGGGAGGGAGGGAGGAAATGAGGAGAGAGGAGGAGGGAGTGCGGAGGAGGAGAGAGGAAATGAGAGAGGGGGAGGAAATGAGGAGACACGAGGAGGGGAGGGAGGGAGGGAGGAAATGAGGAGAGAGGAGGAGGGAGTGCGGAGGAGGAGAGAGGAAATGAGAGAGGGGGAGGAAATGAAGAGACACGAGGAGGGAGGGAGGAAATGAGGAGAGAGGAAATGAGGAGAGAGGAGGAGGGAGGGAGGAGGAGGGGAGAGGAAATGAGAGAGAGGAGGGAGGGAGGAGATGCAGGAGGAGGAGGTGAAAAGAGGCAATGAGGAGGAGGGAGGAGACAAAAGAGAAGGTGAAGAGAGGTATATGAGGAGAGAGGAGGACATAGGAGGAGGAGGAGAAGGAGAAGAAGAAAAAGAAGGAAACGAAGAGGAAGGAGGAAAAGAAGAAGAAAAAGAAGAAGAGGAAGGAGGCGGGGAAGAAGAAAAAGAAGGAAAAGAGGAAGGAGGAGAAGTAGAAGAAGAAAAAGGAGGAGAGGAAGGAGGAAGAGAGGAAGGAGAAGAAGAAAAAGAAGAGGAAGAAAAAAAAGGAGGAGAAAAGGAGGAAGAAGGAGGAGGAGGAAACAAACGACGAAGAGTAACAGAAAAACTCATAATCAGAATCAAAAATTGGACCAGTGGTCCTGTATCTTAGCGGCCAAATTCAAAGCTGTGGTAAATGTATCCAGATGTCATTTATTCTCCCCCAGTTCTGTGGATTTATTCTATTACAGAAATAGTCCATGTTTTGGTCATATTCCAATCAGATCTATACAAAATTCAAATTCACACTTGATATCATTGATACTGATTTATTGGATCAATCCAATTCCTATCTGTTATGATAGGGAAATTTTTCAAAGTCACACCAAATCCAGAATCAGATCCAGATCCAAATAATTTCACTAACTTTTGTTGACATCATCATAAAGAAGCTGTACACCAAGTTTGAAGTCAGTCAGAATTGTAGTTTTGGAGAAGAAGACGATTGAAATTTTTGTAACGGACGACAGACAACAGACGCCGCATGATGACAACAGCTTACGCCAGTCGGCCGGTAAGCTAAGAATCAGAGCAAATGTAAACAATGAAGTGAAGCCTGGTTCAGACATTCAGGGGTGAAAACTGTCTAGAACCGTCCTATAGAGCTGTCCTGTAGAACCGCCTTCTAGAACCGTCCTTTGAAACTGTCCTGTAGAACCATCCTCTAACACTGTCCTGAACCAAAAGAAGGACAGAAGAACAGGAGGACAGAAGAACACATCTGACCTGTCCCACACACCGATGCTCAATTATTCACTGACACTTTGTTTTCCAGAGGTTACTCAGTCCCTGAGCAAAGCGTCTCCGTGGCGACAGTGTGTGTGTGTGTGTGTGTGTGTGTTTGTGGTGTGTTCGCTGTCCCCGTCCTGTGTGGGAGCTGCAGATTGAATCTACGGGGCCCACGTGGGACGGCGTCTCCAAACGAGGCCCCAGAGTCTAGGTCCATCTGCTAACAGCCTGTTTACTCCACACGACGCTAATTGATGCTAATTGGTGTAACACGGTGTGAAGCCCAAACTCTGAGCATCACCGGGGAAATACCGCTAACAGCGCTACACCCGCCAGGGATAGTGGGTAACAGGGATGTCACAACTACTTAGTCTCAAATCAGAGCCCAAAACTAACTTTCCAATCTGCAGGTCCAGTAAACAAACACTGAGATGAACCCGACGCACAAGAAACGGTCGACAGACGGTCCCGAACGGAACAGAGTATGAGGAAAACAAAACAAAACAAACAAACAAAAATGGAAAACAAACTGAAGGAAAAAAACAAACCGAAGGAAAACAAAAAACTGAAAAAAGGAAAGAAAAAAAAGAGAGAAAAACTAAAAAAAAAAAAAATCAAGAAAAATCAGAGAAAAAAAATAAAGACAAACTGGAAACAAACTGAAGGAAAAAAACAAACAAAAACAAACCGAAGGAAAACAAAAAAAAAACTGAAAAGAAGAAAAAGGAAAACAATAAAGAAAAACTGAAAAAAAATACATAAAAACAAAATCAAGAAAAATCAGAGAAAAAAAATAAAGACAAACTGAAAACAAACTGAAAGAAAAAAACAAACTGAAGGAAAACAAAAAAAACTGAAAAAAGAAAAACTGAAAAAATAAAGAAAAACTGAAAAAAAAAACTAAATCAAGAAAAATCTGCAAAAAAAATAGACAAACTGAAAACAAAGTTAAGGAAAAAAACAAAACGAAGGAAAATGGAAAAAAATGAAAAAGAAAGAAAAAAATAAAGAAAAAATTAAAACAAAATCAAGAAAAAACTGAAAAAAATAAAGACAAACTGAAAACAAAGTGAAGGAAAAAAAAAACAAACCGAAAGAAAACAAAAAACTGAAAAAGAAAAAAAGAAAGAAAAACTGAAAAAAAAAAAAAAAAACCAAAATCAAGAAAAATCTGATAAAAAATAAAGACAAACTGCAAAGTGAAGGAAAAAAAACAAACCGAAGGTAAATGAAAAAAACAAAAAGAAAGAAAAATTGAAAAAAAGAAAACAAAATCAAGAAAAATCTGAGAAAAAATAAAGACAAACTGAAGGAAAAAAAAACCTAAGGAAAACAAAAAAAACCCCTGAAAAATACAAGAAAAAAAAAAAAAAAAAAAAAACTGAAAAAAATAAATAAATAAAAACAAAATCAAGAAAAATGTGATAAAAAATAAAGACAATCTGAAAACAAACTGGTGTCTGCTCCAAATAAAACTCAGCTCAACGACTTGGACCAAATGGAGCTGAAAGTGATTGTGAGGTCGTGCGTCGACAGAAAATGCCTCTGGGTCTGAAAAGAGTCGACCTCAGAGCGAAGACGATGATGAGCGTCATGAAAAACAGATGAGTTATTGATAAAGTTATGAAACAGACACTGGAAAAGACACCACGTCATCAGCACAAAGACCACTTATTCAATACAGAGCAGACAGAAGGACAGCGCCGACCGACGGGTACCTGAACGCAACGTCCACTACTGTACAAACATTTACCTGAACGCACCGTCCACTACTGTACAATCATGTACCTGAACGCACCATCCATCAGGTACATGTTTGTACAATAGTGGATGGTGCCACTATTGTACAAACATTTACCTGAACGCACCATCCACTACTGTACAAATACTGTACGTAGAAACAGGTACTTGAACGCACCATTTATTACATTACATCCACAACACGCACACAGAGGTACCTGAACACACCATGTTTTATTTTACATACACAGTATGCAGGTCGAGGTACCTGAATGCACCTTCTACTACTATTCATACACAGAACAGGCATCATCTATTACTGTACATACACAGCAGACAGACAGAGGTACCTGAATGCACCATCTATTACTGTACATACACAGTATACAGACAGGGGTACCCGAACGCACCATGTATTACTGTACATACACAGTAGATAGACAGAGGTACCTGAATGCACCATCTATTACTGTACATACACAGTAGACAGAGGTGCCTGAACGCACCATGTATTACTGTACATACACAGTATGCACACAGAAGTACCTCAACGCACCAAACTTTCAAATATATTTGTAAGGAAGTTTCCACATCGTATGAAACCACCGTGTGGTCCTGGAGGCTGAACGTTTGGATCTGGGGCCTTCGTCTGCTTGTCTGGGGTTGAATCTCATCATTAAAATGACCTGAAAACAATAATAATGAACACAACATATTGATTGACAGATTCCGACTCCACCGGTCCTGTAAAGATAGAGCTCTATCAGAAAACTGCACAAGTAGAAATAAATGAAGATAGTCCAGTCCTTGAATGCCTCCTCCTTCTAGTAATGGATCTATAAAACTAACCAGTTAACTCTGTCAGAGCACAGAAATCAACCAATCACATGCATGGATGTGTTTAATTCCATCAGTCTGATGCAGTTTAACGGCTCACATACAGTAATCATCCGCCTCATCGACGCCTTAATGTTGGACTTTACGGTTTGAGCAGACGACCACCACTGGTGTCGTTGGTGGAAAGGACTCCGAGACATCCTGGGCTCTGAGATCCAGCTCTGTGGTCCAGTCAAGTAAACACCAGTAAACACCAATAAAAGCCAGTAAACACCAGTAAACACTAGTAGACACCAGTCAACACCAGTAACACCAGTGGACACCAGTAAACACCAATAAAAGCCAGTAAACACTAGTAGACACCAGTCAACACCAGTAACACCAGTGGACACCAGCAAACAACAGTAAACACCAGTAAAAGCCAGTAAACACCAGTAGACACCAGTCAACACCAGTAACACCAGTGGACACCGGTAAACACCAGTAAAAGCCAGTAAACCCCAGTAAACACTAGTAGACACCAGTCAACACCAGTAACACCAGTGGACACCAGTAAACAACAGTAAACACCAGTAAACACCAGTAGACACCAGTAAAAGTCAGTAAACACCAGTAAACGTCAGTTAACACCAGTAGACACCAGTGAAAGTCAGTAAACACCAGTAGACACCAGTAAAAGTCAGTAGAAGCCAGTAAACACCAGTAGACACCAGTAAAAGCCAGTAAACACCAGTAGACACCAGTAAAAGTCAATAAACACCAGTAGACACCGGTAAAAGTCAGTAGAAGCCAGTAAAAGTCAGTTAACACCAGCAGACACCAGTGAAAGTCAGTAAACACCAGTAGACACCAGTAAAAGCTAGTAAACACCAGTAAAAGTCAGTTAACACCAGTAGACACCGGTAAAAGTCAGTAAACACCAGTAGACACCAGTAAAAGTCAGTAAACACCAGTAAAAGTCAGTTAACACCAGTAGACACCGGTAAAAGTCGGTAGAAGCCAGTAAACACCAGTAGACACCAGTAAAAGTCAATAAACACCAGCAGACCCCGGTAAAAGTCAGTAGAAGCCAGTAAAAGTCAGTTAACACCAGTAAAAGTCAGTTAACACCAGTAGACACCAGTAAAAGCTAGTAAACACCAGTAAAAGTCAGTTAACACCAGTAGACACCGGTAAAAGTCAGTAAACACCAGTAAAAGTCAGTTAACACCAGTAGACGCCAGTGAAAGTCAGTAAACACCAGTAGACACCAGTAAAAGCCAGTAAACACCAGTAGACACCAGTAAAAGTCAATAAACACCAGTAGACACCAGTAAAAGCCAGTAAACACCAGTAGACACCAGTAAAAGTCATTTAACACCAGTAGACACCAGTAAAAGCTAGTAAACACCAGTAGACACCAGTAAAAGTCAGTTAACACCAGTAGACACCAGTAAAAGCTAGTAAACACCAGTAAAAGTCAGTAAACACCAGTAGACACCGGTAAAAGTCAGTAAACACCAGTAGACACCAGTAAAAGTCAGTAAAAGCCAGTAAACACCAGTAGATACCAGTAAAAGTCAGTAAAAGCCAGTAAACACCAGTAGACACCAGTAAAAGCTAGTAAACACCAGTAAAAGTCAGTAGAAGCCAGTAAACACCAGTAGAAGCCACTAAACACCAGTAAAAGTCAGTAAACACCAGTAGACACCAGTAAAAGCTAGTAAACACCAGTAGACACCAGTAAAAGTCAGTTAACACCAGTAGACACCAGTAAAAGCTAGTAAACAGCAGTAGACACCAGTAAAAGTCAATAAACACCAGTAAAAGTCAGTTAACACCAGTAGACACCGGTAAAAGTCAGTAAACACCAGTAGACACCAGTAAAAGTCAGTAAAAGCCAGTAAACACCAGTAGATACCAGTAAAAGCCAGTAAACACCAGTAGAATTCAGTAAAAGTCAGTAAACACCAGTAAAAGTCAGTTAACACCAGTAGACACCAGTAAAAGCTAGTAAACACCAGTAAAAGTCAGTAGAAGCCAGTAAACACCAGTAGAAGCCAGTAAACACCAGTAAAATTCAGTAAAAACCAGTAGACACCAGTAAAAACCAGTAAACACTTGTAATAATAATAATAATAATAATAATAATAATAATAATAATAATAATAATAATAATAACAATAATAATAACAATAATGATAATAATAATAATAATAATAATAATAATAATAATAATAATAATAATAATAATAGATTACATTTCTCTGGTACTTTTATTGTACTTTTACTACAGATCCATTGTTCGTTGTCACTGTGGTGGTTTTCAACTCCATCTGTATCCACAGTTGTCCTGGAACATACTGACACAAGCATGGCTGCCATTCTGCACCAAACAGCCCCTCCCACCATCACCAAACATTCATACACCAGTATTATATGTGTATTATATGCATGCTTTAAGTGTGTTTTACACACACACACACACACATATATACATATATATAGGGTGGGGAAGCAAAATGTACAATGAACATTTAGTTGTTTTTTCTCAGCAGACACTACGTCAGTTGTTTTGAACCCAAACATATATTGATGTCATAATCATACCTAACACTATTATCCATACCTTCTCAGAAACTTTTGCCCATATGAGTAATCAGGAAAGCAAACGTCAAAGAGTGTGTGATTTGCTGAATGCACTCGTCACACCAAAGGAGATTTCAGAAATAGTTGGAGTGTCCATAAAGACTGTTTATAATGGAAAGAAGAGAATGACTATGAGCAAAACTATTACCAGAAAGTCTGGAAGATACTATTAAAGAAGAATGGGAGAAGTTGTCACCCCAATATTTGAGGAACACTTGCGCAAGTTTCAGGAAGCGTGTGAAGGCAGTTATTGAGAAAGAAGGAGGACACATAGAATAAAAACAGTTTCTATTATGGACATTTTCTTGTGGCAAATAAATTCTCATGACTTTCAATAAACTAATTGGTCATACACTGTCTTTCAATCCCTGCCTCAAAATATTGTAAATTTTGCTTCCCCACCCTGTATATAATTCTAAGTGTGTTATACAGGGTGACACAAAAAAATGGGAACTTTTTAACAATCCAACAAAACCAAGAGTGATGGAAGAAAAATATTTTATTCATAGTAATTGAAACCTTAAAACATGCCATTTAAGAAACAATGATGGAACTGTCATTTTAAAAAAATTCCTTCCTATAGATGGCATCCTCCTGTACGAATGCATTCTTGAAATCTGCTGTTGAGATTCCTCATTGACCGCTGCAACATCTCAGCTGGGATACTGTGAATTTCATCCGGAATTCTCTGTTTTAACTCATCCAGAGTTCTTGGTCGAGTCATGTACACTTTACTCTTGAGATAGCCCCACAAGAAAAAATCACAAATGTACAAATCCGGCGATCTAGGGGGCCAGGGAACGTTACAGAATCTTGAGATCACACGGTTACCGAACAATTCTCGCACAGCTGCCAATGGTTACTAAAATGGGGGTGTGTTTACTTGCTCAAGGTCACTGTCTCGCAGTGCTGCCACTTGCTCATGTCTGCCAATACACACTTCAAAAATTCCCATTTTTTTGGGTCACCCTGTATGTATGTCATATGTTCTAAGTGTGTTATATGTATGTTATATGTATGTCATATGTTCTAAGTGTGTAACCATCTAAGTGTAACCATCTAAACACCAAAACAGCTTGAAAATCCGCTTCCTGGAGTTGGATCCTCCGAAACGCCCTGACCCCTGACCTCTGACACTCGTCCTGTTCCCGCCCCCTCCCTGCCTGCCGCCCGGTCACATGACCCAGTGTAACTCATTTACTATGGAGCAGGTAAACAGGTAAGTCACGGAGAGACAAAGAGAAGACGGAGTCGAGCGAGCAGCAGAAAACTCAGTGGTCAGCAGCAGCGCCGGCATCATAAATCAGATTTCCCACAATCCCCTGCGGAGGGGCCCTTCGCTCGGCCTCGTGCGGACACGCTCAGCGGGGCGCGGAGCATCGATTGGCGTCGCCACGGCGATGCTGACTGCGCCGGGTTCGTAGGGCGAGGGGGGGTGGGGGGGTCACAAAGAAATCTGCCTCAGCATCAAACTGAAGCAGCAAAACAGAAAAAAACACACAACAGTGGAAATGTGCAGAGTAGGACGTAAATTCAAGCCATCAGCATCACCTGCACACAGACGGAACCGGTCCAGAACCAGACCACATGACCCAGGACTAAGGAGGGACCGGGTCCTGCACAGAAACGGAGCCTGTCCAGACCCAGACCACATGACCCCTGCACAGAGACAGAGCCGGTCCAGCCCCAGACCACATGACCCAGGACTAAGGAGGGACCGGGTCCTGCACAGAGACAGAGCCAATCCAGACCAAGATCACATGACCCAGGGACTAAGGAGAGACCAGGTCCACATCAGACCGCATGAGTCCACATTAGACTGCATCAGTCCACATTAGACCGCATCAGTCCACATTAGACCGCATCAGTCCATATCAGACCAAATCAAACCACATCAGTCCACATAAGACTGCAACAAACCACATTAGACTGCATTAGACCACATCAGACCACATCAGTCCACCAAGTTTCAGCCAGAAGAACAGCTGGTTCCCCCTCAACCACACAGACTAGGGATGCTCCGATACCGATGAGTATCGGGCATCGGCTCCGATACTCAGTGTGTGTACTCGTACTCATACTCGTACAAGATATCCAATACAAATGCACCGGTACCACTTACGGCCGTGTGACATTCCCAGTTCAGTGCAGCAGGTACGAGGAGGAGGAATAATGTGTGTGAGTGTGAAGAGTGTGGAGATTGAACCAAATAAATGACGGTGATAAAAGTAACGCTGACTGCAAGTAACGTTAAAGACACAGACAGATACGGATGGAGCATTCTGTCCGTCCTCTGCGTACATTCCATCTGTTTTCCAGGTGCTGGCGGATGCGTACCCAGACAGAGTCAGACACCGGGAGTACGGAGCGGTGCGAACCGCTGCCAGCGGAAGTGAAAACCAAACTTATCACTCATTTCTCTTTTCTTTTCCTGCTGAAGCTTCGCTTTTAACCCTTACCAGCGAAAACGCTGCAATATTAGGATCACAGTAGTGTTCTCTCTGTCGTCTCCATGTTTGTTATTACTGACTTTCTTCCTCTTCTTCTCATAAAACTTTCCTCTTCTTCGTGGTATTTGTCCAGTATGGTTAATTCAGAGCGGCGCCCCCTGGTGGATTAATTGACAAACGCTCATTCCAACACATTAAATGTCAGTAGCAGCACTTTGTTCCAGTCAGACTAATGACAACGACAATAAAGCACATTTACAAAAGGAACTAACAACTGGAATGGGACTATTAAGTACTCATATCGGTACTCAGTATTGGCAAGTACTCAAATGTAAGTACTCGTACTCATAATCGGTCTGGAAAAAAGTGGTATCAGTGCATCCCTAACACAGACCCGACATGTCCCCCCACACAGACCAGTATGAGTCAGATCCAGATCTGATCAGGTGTTTCTGGGTCCAAGGCTGATCTTTGGTCCTGACACTGATCTGAGCTGAGACATAAATCCATGAAAATGACGTCATATTAAAACTAGGGCTGTGCAATTAATCGAAATTCAATTACGATTTCGATTATTACACGCAACGATTACAAAAATTATGTAATCGAGAAAAAACGATTGTTAATTTTGAGTTGATTTAATTCACGCGCACGCAAGCTCCCATGAGCTGCTCTGCCCCGCCCCCCTCTAAGCTACTGCTGCCTGCTAGCCGGCAGGTCCACCCCAAGAGGAAAGTTGGACCTAGCGGTCTGGAAAAACGGCAGGAGAATCACAGCAGAAGTGCTTGGTAAACAAAAAAGGCAAGTCCAATTCAATTGTATGGAATCACTTTGGGTTTGGTGAAGAAGACGAAGAGCAAAAACACATCACGTGCAAAAAGTGTTTGGTAGTTGTATCTGCACCGACCGGTAACACAACAAACCTTTGGAACCATCTGAAGTTGAACCACCGCGACCTTTATGATAATCTGATGAAAAACTAAAACACACAAAAACTCCGTCTACAACTTCGTCCGTAGTGCAATCTTCACTCTCCGAATCTCTTTATGCTGCAACTCCCGTATTAACCTAACCCGAACCCATATAACCCTGACGTGCATATTCTAGATGGCTATTGTATACAGAAGGCCTGAACTGAAACCTCACAGCACGCCACTGAATTTACTATGTTTCATACTACATTGAACATGCTTGAATTCAGAATTTGCACTTTATGTGAGTTTTTTTTTTTTTTTTTTAATTGCTACAGTTCTATGGCAGGTTTATAGCAGTTTAATTCCAGTGCACTATTTGTTTACAAAAGGAAACATACTTGAATTTACAGTACACTTATTTGCATTCAAAGATTTTGTTTTGTACAAAAGTGAACATACTTTGTTTTAGTGGTTAAAAGCTTTATTTATGTTTAAAGAGTATATTTTACATTGTTTTGCAAGAAAAAAATAAACAACTTTAAGGTTAACAAATAATCGTTTTTAATAATCGTGATTTCAATTATTGCCAAAATAATCGTGATTTTTTTTTTTTTCTATAATCGCGCAGCCCTAATTAAAACTATTACAATGATCAAATGCTTCTGTAGTCTGATACAGGACTAGTCTGACCTCTGACCCCTGACCTCTGACCCTAGAGGAACAGTCCACAGTTTTACTACCGTCTTAAACTGGTCATGTGTTGTTTACATGTTGACTCTTACAAACCAAGTTCTTTTCCTGACACTAACCAGGGCTTGACTACAGGTGACCAGACCCCAAACTGGTCTGGAACCAGACCCAAACCTGGTCTGGAAACAGACCCAGATCTGATCTCCAAACAGAGTCCAGAAGTAAAACCCAGACCCATAAAATGAATCTGAAAACAGATGAAACAGGAGTGTTTCAATGAACCAACACTCACAGAACACATCTTCACCAGGGCAATGTCAACGCAGACCGGCAACTTCTGCAACTGTGTAGGAGCAACTTCCACAAGTGGGTAGGAGCAACTTGTGCCACTGGTTGTTGAGAATGCGTTGACCACGTGACTCCACAGAACATTCACCTCCTGGAGGACGAACATTAACAGAGATCCTGTGTTTGTGCAGAAACAGTGAGGAGCGGTTCCTCCTCCTCCTCGTCTTCCTCCTCCTCCTTCCTCCCTCTTTTTCTCTTCCACTTCCTCCTCCTCCTCTTCTTCCTCCTCCTCCTCCTCCTCTTCCTAATTCTCCTCCTCCTCTTCTCCCTCTTCCTCCTTCTCCTCCTCTCTTTCATAAATTTTATTAACGGTGGAATCCCATTAGCTCCTCTCTGGCCCTTCCTCTGCAGGTTAACCACTTTGCTTAGCCATGTAAATTCACAGCTTACTCAGGCAGATTCACAGCGTCCTCACATTAAACACTATCAGACTCAAACCTGCAGCAGATCATCTGGATGTGTGTGTGTGTGTGTGTGTTTGTGCATCTCCATATCATATACATACTGCACATATTCTCTCACATGTGAGGACACACACTTATCTGCGGTGGTCAGAGCCAAGGCGTCGCTGCTCCTCCTCCTCCTCCTCCTCCCCCTCCCCTCTGAAACACAAGCCGGTAGATTCCTGTGGTTGGCAGGTCATCGGCGTCGCCTCTCTGGCTCCAAGTGAAGCCGATTATGGTGGCGTTTTTCTCTCAGGTTTGTCCAACAGCCTCGGATTCAGACTCACTGTTCATCTGGAAAAAACTGAGACAAACAACCACTGACGTCACAAAACACACGCATGTGAAATGTTCATACATGTCTGCGCAACATCACACACCTCAGTAGGTGAATCAGCTTTCAGTCTCAGACACAGAACTCTTTATCTTTATCCTAGAGGGGTTTGGTTTTTCTTGTGTGTGACTGTCTGTATTTGAACAGAATAAGGTCCCGATGAAGATGGAGGAACAGAACAGGAAAGTCACATTTAAGGAAAAAAAAAATGACAGTGTTACAAGAATAAAGCCGAGCATCTCTGTGGAAAATGATATTTTTATGAAAAGAAAAAAAACACTCAAATCAAACTCTCTGGCCCACAGAAGTTCACATGTGTGAATACTGACAACTTTCTCTGAGTTAATAAATAATAAATCAATAAATCAATATCAGTTCTCTATCCACATTCATCTACATATTTCTCTCTGTTGGATCTGAAGAAGAGTCTAAGTAAAGTTTCAAAATGCAAAAAGAAGAAATGGGAGTGAGATAAAAATAAAAAACCTTTGAATGGCTGTAGTTGTATGGACCCTCAGGGGGTTTTACCTGCATGTGATAAAGGGTCAAAGGTCATCCTGATGGCCATGTGTGAACAGGCTCTGATCAGGTCCTGGGTTTGGGATCAGGTGCTGGGTTTGGGTTCGGGTCCTGGGTTTGGGTTCAGGGCTTGGGTTTGGGTTCAGGTGCACATTCAGTCTATTCTCAGAACAAGCCAGTCAATGGGTTCCTGACTGATTGTGATCCAGATCGATGGCTGGACTCCTGTCCCAATACTAGATCTATAGACCCCCCCCCCCCCCATTGTTGGATCTATACCCCCCCACACTTCCTCCTTAGTCTGGACTGAGGAGGTTTTTATCAATGGATCTGAGCTGTGCAGACCTGAAGACTCTGCCGGACCAGTCGATGTGTCTGTGCTGACACTGAACACACAGGCAACAAAGTACTACCACTACTACTACTGGAGTACTGTAGTAATAGTAGTACTAGTACTGTAGTACTGTAGTAATAGTACTGTAGTACTGTAGTAATAGTAGTACTAGAACTGTAGTACTGTAGTAATAGTAGTACTAGTACAGTAGTACTGCAGTAATAGTAGTAATAGTACTGTAGTACTGTAGTAATAGTAGTACTAGTACTGTAGTACTGCAGTACTTGTAGTAATACTGTAGTACTAGCAGTAATAGTACTGTAGTACTATAGTAATAGTACTGAAGTAAAAGTAGTAATAATACTGTAGTACTATTCGTAATGATGCTGTAGTAACAGTAGTAACAGTACTCACAGTCTGCACTCACTGAGAAAAATATGGACAAGTACTACCATTACTACAGCACTATTATTCCAGTACTAGTACCACAGTACTATTACTACAGTACTATTACTCCAGTACTAGTACCACAGTACTATTACTCCAGTACTATTACGTCATAGTGTGGCTGATGGTATTAGAACATGACTGGGTTGAGGACAGGACCTGGACCTTCACAGATTTGGATCCAAATCCACTTGAGTGTCCAAACGTTCAAACCTCAGAACCAAACTTCACAGGTTTTCATTCGGTTCAGTTCGTGTTTGGAGGAAAAGTTGAAATGTTTCAGGTCAAACTGGACTGAAACAGAAGGAAAATGTTGAATGAAGAGGACGACCTACAGTTAGAGGCTGAGGAGAATGAGATGAGACGGAGGACACCTGAACGCACTGTGAGCAGAGGGAGGACTGGAGGAGACTGGGCTCTGGGGGATCAGGTCCGGATGAAGATCTGGGGGATCAGGTCTGGATGAAGATCTGGGGAATCAGGTCCGGATGAGCTGCAGGGATTGAGGCCAGAGTGGTCCGCGGTACGACGCCTGTCACTCACAAACACAAAGTGTCCAAGAGCTTGAAGAGGATCAGAGCAGGAGGAGGACTGGGTTTAGAAGAAGAAGAGAAAAGGACGTCATGTGAGACCAGACCTGAGCCCAGTACAAACCAGACATTTACAGTCCGATTAGGTCTGTGTTCACACACAGGAGAGAAGAGGAACAAGAAGAAGAAGAAGAAGGAACAGAAGAAGAAGAAGAAGAAGAAGAAGAAGGAGGAGGAGGAAGGGAAGAGAATAGGAAGAAGAAGAAGGAGGAGAAGGAGGAGGAGGAAGGGAAGAGGAAGAAGAAGAAGAAGAAGGAAGGGAAGAGAAGAGAAGAAGAAGGAGGAAGAGAAGGAAGAACAGAAGAAGAAACAGAAGAAGGTGAAGAAGAAACAGGAGAGGAAACAGGAGAAGGAACAGAAGAAGAAACAGAGGAAGAAACAGGAAGAAACAGAAGTAACAGAAGACGAAACAGAAGAAATAGAAGAAGGAACAGAAGAAGAAACAGAAGAAACAGAAGGAACAGGAGAAAAAACAAAAGAAACAGAAGAAGAAACAAAAGAAGAAACAGAAGACGGAACAGAAGAAGAAACAGAAGAAAGAACAGAAGAAGAAACAGAGGAAGAAACAGAAGAAACAGAAGAACAAACAGAAGAAACAGCAGAAGAAGAAGAAACAGAAGAAGGTCCTGGTCCTGGTCCTGTTACTGGTTCTGTTCTTGGTCCTGGTTCTGGTTCAAAAGAAGAAACAGAAGGAACAGAAGAAGAAGAAACAGAAGAAGAAACAGAAGAAACAAAAGAAACAGAAGAAGAAACAAAAGAGACAGAAGAAGAAACAAAAGAAACAGAAGAAGAAACAAAACAAACAGAAGGAACAGAAGAAACAGAAGAAGAAACAGAAGAAACAGAAGAAGAAACAAAAGAAGAAACAGAAGGAACAGAAAAAACAGAAGAAGAAACAAAAGAAACGGAAGAAGAAACAAGGGACAGAAGAAACAACAAACGAAACAGAAGAAGAAACAAAAGAAGAAACAGAAGAAGGAACAGAAGAAGAAACAGAAGAAACAGAAGAAGAAACAAGAAGGAAGACAAGAAGAAACAGAAAAAACAGAAGAAGAAACAAAAGAAACAGAAGAAGAAACAGAAGGAACAGAAGAATCAGAAGAAGAAACAGAAGAAGAAACAAAAGAATCAGAAGAAGAAACAAGGGACAGAAGAAACAACTAAAGAAACAGAAGAAGAAACAAAAGAAGAAACAGAAGAAGAAACAAAAGAAAAAATGGAAGAAGAAACAGAAGAAGAAACAGAAGGAACAGAAGAATCAGAAGAAGAAACAGAAGAAGAAACAGAAGGAACAGAAGAATCAGAAGAAGAAACAAAAGAAGAAACAAGGGACAGAAGAAACAACTAAAGAAACAGAAGAAGAAACAAAAGAAGAAACAGAAGAAGAAACAGAAGAAGAAACAGAAGAAGAAACAAAAGAAAAAATGGAAGAAGAAACAGAAGAAGAAACAGAAGAAGAAGAAACAGAAGAAGAAACAGAAGAAGAAGAAACAGAAGAAACAGCAGAAGAAGAAACAGGAGAAACAGAAGAAGGTCCTGGTCCTGTTACTGGTTCTGTTCCTGGTTGTGTTCCTGTTCCTGGTTCTTTTCCTGGTCCTGGTTCTGTTCTTGGCTCTGTTCCTGTTCCTTTTCCTGGTTCTGGTCCTGGTTCTGGTTCAGTTCCTGGTTCAGCTCCTGTTCCTGGTTATTTTCCTGGTCTTGGTTCTGTTCCTGGTTCTTTTCCTGTTCCTGGTTCTGTTCCTGGTCCTGGTTCTGTACCTTTTCCTGGTTCTGTTCCTGGTTCTGTACCTGTTTCTGTCCCTGGATCTGTTCCTGGTCCTGGTTCTGTACCTGTTCCTGGTTCTGTTCCTGGCCCTGGTTCTGTCCCTGGATGTGTTCCGGATCCTGGTTCTCTTCCTGGTTCTGTACCTGTTCCTGGTTCTGTTCCTGGTCCTGGTTCTGTACCTGTTCCTGGTTCTGTTCCTGGTCCTGTCCCTGGTCCTGGTTCTGTACCTGTTCCTGGTTCTGTTCCTGGTCCTGTCCCTGGATCTGTTACTGGTCCTGGTTCTGTACCTGGTCCTGGTCCTGGTCCGTTGTTCTCGGTGGTCGGTTGAGGTCGAACCCTTTGAGCCCATCACATAAACATTTCCTCCTCCACTTCTCTGAACAACGTTTCATGAATTTTCAATCACGTTCAGATCTTTACAAGTACAGATGGATTTAATAAAAGAAATGGATAACGGTTCTGGTCCAGACCCAGGTCAGATCAGAGTGAACTCAAGGGATGTGGTCAACGTGGTCTATGTGGTCAACGTGGTCAATGTGGTCTGAGGTCTGCAGAGGACGGTATGAGAGCAGAGACATGAATAAATGATGTCAATAAAACCACAGAGCACAGACCCATCACAAACACAGGATGCACAGACGCTTTACGGCATGCTTGCTTAAGTTCAGGCTAAAAATGTGTCTTAGATTTATTTTTTAAAACATCAGAGGTGGAGGTCATAATTTAAAAGTATTTTTGGCTGTAAAATTGCACCTTGAAAAACAACCTTTCAACGTAACACCCAACACGTACATGATGCAACTTCACAGCTGACATTAACTTTACAGATAAGCAGCTTGACAGACATCCTGTGTCCTCTTGCCAGCCTTCACCGTTCCTCCTCGGACAGAAACTGCCAGTACATTATGAACCTCAGGTAATCATGTCTTTGAATAGAACACATTCATGCTGCATTCACTGAAAACCATCATTTCTACACTGAAAATTTGAAAGTCCGGTCAAAATGCCATCGCCGTCAACTTAGGAAAAACAGAAAACTCGTGCTACAACATTTCAAATGTGGGACTTTCAAAGTAACTCGGCTTTGAAACTGTTCTAAGGTTTGAAGTTAATCACAGGAGTACGTTGTGAACCTGCCCAAACTTTGACCTGAACCAGGGCCTGAACAGGCTAATGCTACCTGGATTTAGCTCGTTAGCTAGCTAACTAACGCTAACGTTAGCTAGCGAACGCTAACAGTCATAGCAGTAATTAAAACGCATTAATAGACAAACGTACTAACTTACCTTAATATTCTTCTTCCAAAGAATAAAATCCAACGTTCAATAGTCCAGTCTTCAGGGTGTCCTCGGTGACCCGGGCCGGTGACCGGGACTCAGTTCCACTGCTGAGCGGGAGACTGAATGTTGCTACTGCGCATGCTCACTTCTTCTTCTTCTTTGAATGTACAGTGGTAGTCAGGCTGTTGTGGCTCCTTACTGATGTTTGTGAGCTGAACTCTAAATGAAGTAATGTCCACTGTAAACACTAAGTATTTAGCATTTTTCTCCATGCAAGTAACTGTTACTTCATATATACAAGTCATAAGTGTATATGCTCGAGTCCTCACTAAGACCAAGAGAGTGGACCACATCAGTCCAGTTCTGAGGTCTCTACACTGGCTCCCTGTCTCTCAGAGAATAGACTTTAAAATTCTCTTACTAGCATATAAAGCACTGAATGGTTTAGGCCCAAAATACATCAGAGACCTTCTAGTCCAGTATGAACCATCCAGACCACTCAGGTCATCTTGTGCAGGTCTGCTCTGTGTTCCCAAAGTCAGAACTAAACATAGAGAATCAGCGTTCAGTTTCTATGCTCCATATACAGTACAGGCCAAAAGTTTGGACACACCTTCTCATTCTTTGCATTTTCTTTATTTTCATGACTATTTTCATTGTAGATTCTCACTGAAGGCATCAAAACTATGAATGAACACATGTGGAATTATGTACTTAACAAAAAAGTGTGAAATAACTGAAAACATCTCTTATATTCTAGTTTCTTCAAAGTATCCACCCTTAGCTCTGATGACTGCTTTGCACACTCCTGCCATTCTCTTGATGAGCTTCCAGAGGTAGTCACCTGAAATGGTTTACCAACAGTCTTGAAGAAGTTCCCACAGATGCTTAGCACTTGTTGGCCCTTTTGCCTTCACTCTGCGGTCCAGCTCACCCCAAACCATCTCGGTTGGGTTCAGGTCCGGTGACTGTGGAGGCCAGGTCATCTGGCGCAGCACTCCATCACTCTCCTTCTTGGTCAGATATCCCTCACACAGCCTGGAGGTGTGTTTGGGGTCATTGTCCTGTTGAAACATAAATGATGGTCCAACTAAACGCAGACCGGATGGAATGGCATGTCACTTCAGGATGCTGTGGTAGCCATGCTGATTCAGGTTGCCTTCAATCTTGAATAAATCCCCGACAGCGTCACCAGCAAAGCACCCCCACACCATCACACTCCATGCTTCACGGTGGGAACCAGGCATGTAGCATCCATCCGTTCACCTTTTCTGCGTCGCACAAAGACACGGCGGTTGGATCCAAAGATCTCAAATTTGGACTCATCAGACCAAAGCACAGATTTCCACTGGTCTAATGTCCATTCCTTGGGTTTCTTGGCCCAAATAAATCTCTTGTGTTTGTTGCCTCTCCTGAGCAGTGGTTTCCTAGCAGCTGTTTGACCATGAAGGCCTGATTCACGCAGTCTCCTCTTAACAGTTGTTGTAGAGATGTGTCTGCTGCTAGAGCTCTGTGTGGTATTCATCTGGTCTCTAATCTGAGCTGCTGTTAATTTGCGATTTCTGAGGCTGGTGACTCAGATGAACTTATCTTCAGCATCAGAGGTGACTCTTGGTCTTCCTTTCCTGGGGCGGTCCTCATGTGAGCCAGTTTCGTTGGAGCGCTTGATGGTTTTTGCGACTGCACTTGGGGACACATTCAAAGTTTTTGCAATTTTCTAGACTGACTGACCTTCATTTCTTAAAGTAATGATGGCCACTCGTTTGTCTTTACTTAGCTGATTGGTTCTCGCCATAATATGCATTCTAACAGTTGTCCAATAGGGCTGTCAGCTGTGCATCAACCTGACTTCTGCACAACACAACTGATGGTCCCAACCCCATCAATAAGGCAAGAAATTCCACGAAGTAACCCTGACAAGGCACAGCTATGAAGTGGAAACCATTTCAGGTGACTACCTCTGGAAGCTCATCAAGAGAATGCCAAGGGTGTGCAAGGCAGTCATCAGAGCTAAGGGTGGCTACTTTGAAGAAACTAGAATATAAGAGATGTTTTCAGTTATTTCACACTTTTTTGTTAAGTACATAATTCCACATGTGTTCATTCATAGTTTTGATGCCTTCAGTGAGAATCTACAATGTAAATAGTCATGAAAATAAAGAAAATGCGAAGAATGAGAAGGTGTGTCCAAACTTTTGGCCTGTACTGTATCTGGAACAAACTACCAGAAAATATCAGGTCTGCTGAGAGTCTGAGATCTTTTAAGTCCAGGTTAAAGACTCACCTGTTCACTGCTGCCTTTGACTAAAAGGCTTTGGACTTTTTAAATTTTATATTCTCTTTGAAACTCTGCACTGCAACTCTTACTTTAATATGTGTGTGTGTTTATTTCTATTTCATTTTATTCTATTTTGTTTTTTGTTTTTGTTTTTTGTGTTGTTTTCTTACTTGCTGTTTTTAATCACCTTTTACATGTTTCTTTTATAATGTTTTAAATGTGTTTCTTTTTGTTTCTTTTATTTCAATGTCCTGTGTGAAGCACCTTGAATTGCCTTGTTGCTGAAATGTGCTATACAAATAAACTTGCCTTGCCTATATTTTTTGATAATTTTGTCAGGTTCACTAATGAATGTATGTCAGGGCAACTACTGGATTTTACAGTGTAGTTCATATTAGTGAACATTAGTGAACATTAGTTAATATTAGTAAATATTAGTAAACATTAGTTCATATTAGTGAACATTAGTAAATATTAGTTAATATTAATGAATATGAGCTAATATTAGTGAACATTAGTGAATATTAATAACCATTGGTTGATATTACTGAATATTAATGACCATTTGTTAATATTAGTTAATATTAGTGAACATTAGTGAATATTAGTGACCATTAGTTAATATCAGTGAATATTAGTGAACATTAGTTAATATTAGTGACCATTAGTTAATATCAGTGAATATTAGTGAACATTAGTTAATATTAGTGACCATTAGTTAATATCAGTGAATATTAGTGAACATTAGTTAATATTAGTAAATATTAGTGAATATTAGTGAATAGTAGTACAGTAGTAGATATTAGCTCCACCTGTTCCACGTGGTCTTGGGTTGGTTCTGCCTGTTCCACGTGGTCCTGGGTTAGCTCCACCTGTTCCATGTGGTCCTGGGTCAGTTCCACCTGTTCCACGTGGTTCTGGGTCAGTTCCAGGTTAGTTCTAGACGTTCTTTCTTCAGGTGACATTTGGCAGAGTTTGAGTGGAGCCAGGACGGTCCCCTGTGGAACCCCGTGCTGTAGACCCCCCTCAGACTCAGTGTCCTCTCAGACTGTGGACGGTTCTGGACGTCCTGTGTCCAGGAGGACAGGTGGTGTCCATCCCGTGGTGTGTGGTCTGGTTTGGTTTGTTGGTTCTTTTCTACGGTTCTGGATGTTGCATTCCGGGTTTATCGTGTTCATTTTGTTAAAGTCCGTTCTGAAACTGAAACATGGTCTTGTGTCTCGTGGGGACGTGGACAAGGTGGTCCTCTGTTGGACACGTTTGTCCTGTTCTGGTTCCTGCAGATGGTTTCTGTGTCTGAACATCAGTGTGTTTTCTCCAACAGGTTTTTGTGGGTTTTGTGTTTCCTGTGAAACCTCAGAGGAGACGACGGCGTGAAATCCCTGCAGCTTGACCTTTGACCTCTGAAA
>NW_021941744.1:0-57102 GCF_902148855.1 Sphaeramia orbicularis
GTCTCTTTACATTGAATTCCTTAAACAAGGCAACAGTCTGTTGACAAATTAGGCAAACACAATCACCTCGATTTTCAGTGAAAAAAAATTGTAATTCCCATTTCTCCTGGAAGCGGCGGCCCTCACTGTCAACTTTGTTTTTTTTATTTACAGGCGCCGTGGTTAGAAATTGTCTTACGGGTTCACGATAAGGTCACAGAGCAGATAGAGTTAGAGTGGTGCTGCCACCATGAGGTGGAAGGAGGAACTGCATTTGAACCTTTTATGATTCATGGACTCAGTTCAACAGTCCACGCGGGCCATAAATAATACAATATAAAACCCAAGCTCTGGGCCGTATACAATCTGACCGCGGGCCGTGATTGGCCCCCGGGCCGGACTTTGGACACGCCTGTTTTCTTGTGATCCCTATAAACATAGATCTGTTCTTTTCATATGTGGAGGGTTGAAAACATTAGAACCACCGTCAACTATGAACATGACAAAGGTTTGTGTTTTTGCTCTAAACTCCGCCTCCTTGGCGTCTTCTGAACACTGAGGTTCCATCAGTGGGAGTTCCATCACCATGGAAACCAACAGCAGGCATTAAAGAAAACACATTCACACCACGAGGAACAGACACGATGAGCGCAGGAGTCACACCAGTGACCACAAACAAACAAACAAACAAACAAACAAGTCACACAGACATGATGACATCAGCGCACACACACACACACACCTGTGTGAGGGGCGGGGCTTATTTTGGCTGGAACCTCCTGCTCTTATTCTGATTTATATTATTATTGTGTGACTGTTTATCTTCTCTGAGTAGGCGGGGCTGTGTCCCACTGTGGCTCCTCCTCCTCTGGTCCAAACTCCGCCCTCTTTGGTCTTCAAAGCTGCAGGTTCTGAATTCCACGTGGATTCATGAAGCGTCGTCTGTCCAAGTCGACTGCGGTCCCAGAACGAGCTCATTATAGGTGACGATGGCGGTGGGCGGAGCCATACGACTCTAATAAATGTGTAAGAAGTGCAGCGTGGCCCACCCCGGTTCTGACGGCAGATGTGGGCGGAGCCGTATACGAGGCGGGGCTCATTGATCCGACGCCTCCTGCTGCAGATAAAAGGTCCAGGTGTTCCACGTGGAACTGGAGTACAGATCGTATTGAACAGAAGATGAATGTGTGACTGACCAGCTGTAAAATGTCAGATGGACATCATACATCATATATCAGACATCATACATCAGACATCAGACATCATATATCAGACATCATACATCAGACATCATACATCCTAAATCATACATCAGACATCATGAACCAAAATGGAAAAGAAGAAATGTAATGGTATACGTTTGCCTACTCTTTGCATTACAAGTTGTTTTGCTTGAAGAATCTTTTTGCAAGTCTCTAATGTTCTGAGTTCTATTTTCCAACTGTTTGTTGTATTTTTATTTTTATTTGTACGGAACGGTCAGGTTTGGTTCGTGTGCGTGGTTTCGATCAGCTCACACCTGTCTGTGTTGAACTTCGACAAAAGGTCAGATTCAACGTAAAAGATCTAATTTTACAACTTTGGAAAGTACTTGTGGTAAAGAGAGTCGAGCAGAAAAAACTGATTCTGAACCTGGGGTTTGTGGTCCAGAAAGGCTAGCCTAACAGTGCAGGTGTTCAGCAAGAGCGTCCTTTCTGAAACTCCTTCGTGGTTCAGCTTTGCGGTTGGTTTGATTGACAGGTGTCCAAGGCACTTGTTAAACTTAAGTGAACTTTCAGCAGGTGTTTTTTTTAGAATTAGCTTCTGGAGTGACTGACATGTTTTGCTCAGTAACTATTATGAACCAATCATGTGTAAGATGAATTATGACACTGAAAATGGGAGTCTCCAAGAGTCACTATAGACTATAAAAAGTAATAACGGAAACTCTTTTATTGACTTTCTTTCTTTCTCTCTGAGACAAATATTGTTTTTGATGCTAGCCTAGTTGATAACTGACTTCTTTCTGTTTTGTAACTTTTTCTGTTTTTGCCTGAAGAAATAAATCAAAGTTCTTTTTTAACTTTTTAAAACCTCAACCTTCTTTTTGGTGAATTCTTCATTTCTCCTGGTTTGGTCCGTCCATCCAAAACATAAATGGTGAATTAATTTAAATTACACAACCCCCCCCCCCCCCCCCCCAGGGCAGCCTAAATGGAGTAGTCCAGAGCCACCGTGGGTCCAAAAATCTCTAGAATATGCAGTTTTTTGTCTAAGATAATCGGAGATTTACAGTACCAAGGTGGTTTAAAGATAAAGAAACTGGGGCAGTAGGTCATTAACCAAAATAAATGGTTTTTGAGATTTACTGCTTGCTGTTTGTTTACAAAACCATCTGACAAACACCGAGATCTTCTACAGAATGTGTCAGAAAGAAGGAGAAAGAAAGGATGAATTCAACCTGTAGAAGTCTGATTCCATTGGTTTAATGACAAGATTCCACTGGAAAGAATGCACAAAAACAAAAGGCTGAACACGGAAGCGCTGAAAAAGCCAAACATTTAAAGCAGTTCAGGTTCCACGTCCAGAGCACAAGTCCAAGAAGAACACAACCAAGCACAAACTATGACAAGTTCAAGGAAAAGATTCACTTTGACCAACTATCCAAACAAAAACACGTCAATAACCTGAAAAAAACAGATATTTCATCAGAAAAATAAGTGGAATTTCAATCATATTCTGCCTCAACTGACCATTTATACACATTTATTACACAAAACGACAAACATGTGATAAAAGGCAGAAGATGGATCAAATTTAGGGTTTGGAACAAAAATAAGAACAATTTAGACAAGATTACATCTAAGTCTGTTATGAACACAACGTGCGGATGGCAGAGGATCAAACAAAGCAGGAAATATGTCATAACATTATTGGTGCAATTAACACAAGAAATGTATCATAACTGATAACTGGTCCAATTAATACAGTAAATATTTGAGTTTTGGTCCCGTTCCGCTTGTTCATATTTTATTGTTAAAGGCTCATTTGTAAACATGAACATATTTTAGGTTTTTTTTCCACATTCAACCCGTTTGTTGTCATTCGTTCCAGGTTTGTCTGTTTTTCTTTTCACTTTGGATCATCTGGGTCTGAATGTGGAACCGGAGCTAAAACACCTTCAGCATCAGTTATTGTTTCATTTTTTCATTTCACTCATTCATCCATGGCCCTGGTTAGACCTGGTTGGACCTGGTTGGCCCTGGTTGGACCTGATTGGACCTGGTTGGATCTGGTTGGTCCTGGTTAGATCTGGTTAGACCTGGTTGGCCCTGATTGGCCCTGGTTGGACTTGGTTGGACCTGGTTGGCCCTGATTGGACTTGACTGGCCCTGGTTGGCCCTGGTTGGCCCTGGTTGGACCCTTTGGCGGCCGGTGTTGGTCCACGGGCTGCACATTTGCCCCCCCCCATTTTAAAGTCATTATTTACTGAAACATAGACTAATATTAAAGTGAATGACAGCGCTGGAGGGGGCGGGGTTTAGGGTTAGAGTCATGCAATCACAAACACGCACTGATTGGACGAAACGTTAACATAATTAGAATCACAAACATCAGCGGACGCTGTTGAAACCCCGCCTCCTTATGTTTCTGTCCCGTCAACACCCACAGGAGGTCAGTTCATGACCACCTGCACCGCCCGCTCCGTCCTCCTGGGGGGTGGGGTTTCCTGGGGGCGGGGTCACTCGATACTCTCCTGGCCCAGCTCCACGTCGTCGTCGGCGACGGCGCCATCCGGCACGCCGCCCTCACCTTGGAACAGCTCCTCCATCAGCTGCTCGCCGGCGCCGCCGGCCCGCGACGCCCACAGGGCGGCGCCCTCACGGAGGCCGAGCGAGCGAAGCAGCCGAGCGTAGTCCAGGAAGGCCGCCGCCATCAGCTTATGTACGAATGAAGGTCAAGGAAAAAACTGGACGACTGCACAAACGACAAACCTACGAAATAAACCTACGACAGAAAACCAAACAAACCTACGACAGAAAACCAAACAAACCTACGACAGAAAACCAAACAAACCTACACCGGAAAACCAAACAAACCTACACCAGAAAACCAAACAAAAAACAAACCTACGACAGAAAACCAAACAAACCTACACCAGAAAACCAAACAAAAAACAAACCTACGACAGAAAACCAAACAAACCTACACCAGAAAACCAAACAAAAAACAAACCTACGACAGAAAACCAAACAAACCTACACCAGAAAACCAAACAAACCTACGACAGAAAACCAAACAAAAAACAAACCTACGACAGAAAACCAAACAAACCTACACCAGAAAACCAAACAAAAAACAAACCTACGACAGAAAACCAAACAAACCTACGACAGAAAACCAAACAAAATTACACCAGAAAACCAAACAAACCTACGACAGAAAACCAAACAAAAAACAAACCTAAAACAGAAAACCAAACAAACCTACGACAGAAAACCAAACAAACCTACACCAGAAAACCAAACAAACCTACGACAAAAAACCAAACAAACCTACACCAGAAAACCAAAAAAACCTACAACAGAAAACCAAACAAACCTACAATAGAAAACCAAACAAACCTACGACAGAAAACCAAACAAACCTTCGACAGAAAACCAAACAAACCTACACCAGAAAACCAAAAAAACCTATGACAGAAAACCAAACAAACCTATGACAGAAAACCAAACAAACCTACGACAGAAAACCAAACAAACCTACGACAGAAAACCAAACAAACCTACACCAGAAAACCAAACAAACCTACGACAGAAAACCAAACAAACCTACAATAGAAAACCAAACAAACCTATGACAGAAAACCAAAAAAACCTACGACAGAAAACCAAACAAACCTACACCAGAAAACCAAAAAAACCTACAACAGAAAACCAAACAAACCTACGACAGAAAACCAAACAAACCTATGACAGAAAACCAAACAAACCTACAACAGAAAACCAAACAAACCTACGACAGAAAACCAAACAAACCTACGACAGAAAGCCAAACAAACCTACGACAGAAAACCAAACAAACGTACAATAGAAAACCAAACCTACAATAGAAACCCAAACAAACCTACAACAGAAACCCAAACAAACCTACGACAAAAAACCAAACAAACCTACAATAGAAAACCAAACCTACAACAGAGACCCAAACAAACCTACAACAGAAAACCAAACAAACCTACGACAGAAAACCAAACAAACCTACGACAAAAAACCAAACAAACCTACAATAGAAAACCAAACCTACAATAGAAACCCAAACAAACCTATGACAGAAACCCAAACAAACCTACGACAAAAAACCAAACAGACCTACAATAGAAAACCAAATAAACCTATGGCAGAAACCCAAACAAACCTACAACAGAAAACAAAAAAAACCTACGACAGAAAACCAAACAAACCTTCAATAGAAAACCAAACAAACCTACGACAGAAAACCAAACAAACCTACGACAAAAAACCAAACAAACCTACAATAGAAAACCAAACCTACAATAGAAACCCAAACAAACCTACAACAGAAAACCAAAAAAACCTACAACAGAAAACCAAACAAACCTACGACAGAAAACCAAACAAACCTATGACAGAAAACCAAACAAACCTACGACAGAAAACCAAACAAACCTACGACAGAAAACCAAACAAACGTACAATAGAAAACCAAACCTACAATAGAAACCCAAACAAACCTACAACAGAAACCCAAACAAACCTACGACAAAAAACCAAACAAACCTACAATAGAAAACCAAACCTAAAAACAGAGACCCAAACAAACCTACAACAGAAAACCAAACAAACCTACGACAGAAAACCAAAAAAACCTATGACAGAAAACCAAACAAACCTACAATAGAAAACCAAACCTACAATAGAAACCCAAAAAAACCTATGACAGAAACCCAAACAAACCTACGACAAAAAACCAAACAAACCTACAATAGAAACCCAAATAAACCTATGGCAGAAACCCAAAAAAACCTACAACAGAAAACCAAAAAAACCTACGACAGAAAACCAAACAAACCTACAATAGAAAACCAAAGAAACTTACGACAGAAAACCAAACAAACCTACGACAAAAAACCAAACAAACCTACAATAGAAAACCAAACCTACAATAGAAACCCAAACAAACCTACAACAGAAAACCAAACAAACCTATGACAGAAAACCAAACCTACAACAGAAAACCAAACAAACCTACAACAGAAAACCAAACAAACCTACAACAGAAAACCAAACAAACCTACGACAGAAACCCAAACAAACCTACAATAGAAAACCAAAAAAAACCTACAACAGAAAACCAAACAAACCTACGACAGAAACCCAAACAAACCTACAATAGAAAACCAAACAAACCTACAATAGAAACCCAAACAAACCTATGACAGAAACCCAAAAAAACCTACGACAAAAAAACAAACAAACCTACAATAGAAAACCAAACAAACCTACGACAGAAAACAAAACAAACCTACAACAGAAAACCAAAAAAACCTACGACAGAAAACCAAACAAACCTACAATAGAAACCCAAACAAACCTACAACAGAGACCCACACAAACCTACGACAAAAAACCAAACAAACCTACAACAGAAAACCAAAAAAACCTACGACAGAAAACCAAACAAACCTACAACAGAGATCCACACAAACCTACAACAGAAAACCAAAAACACCTACGACAGAAAACAAAACAAACCTACAACAGAGACCCACACAAACCTACGACAGACACCCAAACAAACCTACGACAGAAACCCAAACAAACCTACGACAAAAAAACAAACAAACCTACGACAAAAACCCAAACAAACCTACAACAAAAAACCAAACCTACGACAGAAACCCAAACAAACCCGCGATAAAAAACAAACCTACAATAGAACCCCAAACAAACCTACAACAGAAAACCAAACAAACCTACGACAGAAAACCAAACAAACCTACGACAGAAAACCAAACAAACCTACGACAGAAAACCAAACAAACGTACAATAGAAAACCAAACCTACAATAGAAACCCAAACAAACCTACAACAGAAACCCAAACAAACCTACGACAAAAAAACAAACAAACCTACAATAGAAAACCAAACCTACAACAGAGACCCAAACAAACCTACAACAGAAAACCAAACAAACCTACGACAGAAAACCAAACAAACCTACAACAGAAAACCAAACAAACCTACGACAGAAAACCAAACAAACCTACGACAGAAAACCAAACAAACGTACAATAGAAAACCAAACCTACAATAGAAACCCAAACAAACCTACAACAGAAACCCAAACAAACCTACGACAAAAAACCAAACAAACCTACAATAGAAAACCAAACCTACAACAGAGACCCAAACAAACCTACAACAGAAAACCAAACAAACCTACGACAGAAAACCAAACAAACCTACAACAGAAAACCAAACAAACCTACGACAGAAAACCAAACAAACCTACAATAGAAAACCAAACAAACCTACGACAGAAAACCAAACAAACCTATGACAAAAAACCAAACAAACCTACAATAGAAAACCAAACCTACAATAGAAACCCAAACAAACCTACAACAGAAAACCAAACAAACCTACAACAGAAAACCAAACCTACAACAGAAAACCAAACAAACCTACGACAGAAACCCAAACAAACCTACAATAGAAAACCAAACAAACCTACAACAGAAAACCAAACAAACCTACGACAGAAACTCAAACAAACCTACAATAGAAAACCAAACAAACCTATGACAGAAACTCAAACAAACCTACAATAGAAAACCAAACAAACCTACAATAGAAAACCAAACAAACCTACAATAGAAAACCAAACAAACCTACAATAGAAACCCAAACAAACCTATGACAGAAACCCAAACAAACCTACGACAAAAAACCAAACAAACCTACAATAGAAACCCAAACAAACCTATGACAGAAACCCAAACAAACCTACAACAGAAAACCAAAAAAACCTACGACAGAAAACCAAACAAACCTACAATAGAAAACCAAACAAACCTACGACAGAAAACCAAACAAACCTACGACAAAAAACCAAACAAACCTACAATAGAAAACCAAACCTACAATAGAAACCCAAACAAACCTACAACAGAAAACCAAACAAACCTACAACAGAAAACCAAACCTACAACAGAAAACCAAACAAACCTACGACAGAAACCCAAACAAACCTACAATAGAAAACCAAACAAACCTACAACAGAAAACCAAACAAACCTACGACAGAAACTCAAACAAACCTACAATAGAAAACCAAACAAACCTACAATAGAAACCCAAACAAACCTATGACAGAAACCCAAACAAACCTACGACAAAAAACCAAACAAACCTACAATAGAAACCCAAACAAACCTATGACAGAAACCCAAACAAACCTACAACAGAAAACCAAAAAAACCTACGACAGAAAACCAAACAAACCTACAATAGAAACCCAAACAAACCTACAACAGAGACCCACACAAACCTACGACAAAAAACCAAACAAACCTACAATAGAAAACCAAACCTACAACAGAGACCCAAACAAACCTACAACAGAAAACCAAAAAAACCTACGACAGAAAACCAAACAAACCTACAACAGAGACCCACACAAACCTATGACAGAGACCCAAACAAACCTACGACAGAAACCCAAACAAACCTACGACAAAAAACCAAACAAACCTATGACAAAAACCCAAACAAACCTACGACAAAAAAACCAAACCTACGACAGAAACCCAAACAAACCCGCGATAAAAAACAAACCTACAATAGAACCCCAAACAAACCTACAACAGAAAACCAAACAAACCTACAACAGAAACCCAAACCTACGACAGAAACCCAAACAAACCTACGACAGAAAACCAAACCTACGACAGAAACCCAAACAAACCTACGACAGAAAACCAGACAAACCTACGACAGAAAACCAAACACCTTCAGTTCCAGTCCTGGGTCTGGTTGTGGTTTGTAAAGGATATTGGTGGAGTCGTTGGCTTCCATCACCCCAGACTTCAGACAGGCTTCGATGAACAGAGCGGCTCGATCAAAGTGTCTCATACTGTAAAAAAGATGGAGGGACAGACACAGACGGACACAAATGGACAAGGACAGACAGACATGTCAACCCTGAGTCTGTCCACATTAAACTAAAGCACACGTCCATCCTGTCCCTGTCCTCCTGATTCAACATGAAAGAGAAGTTGTCCTCCAACAAAGATATTTAAGAATTAGAGCAGTCAGGATGTACAGGTGGACCAGGACCAGGACGGACAGGTGGACCAGGATGGACAGGTGGACCAGGATGGACAGGTGGACCATCAACTGATTGATGCTGGGCTTAAAGACACTGAAGTGTCCTTAGTCAGAGAAGAAAACACTGAGACTAAAGGGTTTGAAGGACGCAGAGGAACGAGGACAGTCCAGTACTGAAGAACAGGACAAAGGGTTAAGAAAACAGAACCACTGTCCCTGAAGGTCAGCGTCCTGTTCTATGGAGATCAATCCCCACTTGAATATGTGAGGTTGTCAGGCTCTGTCTCTCTGTTCCAGTCCTGTGGTCTGGATGCAGATCAATATATCAATAGAAGTGGGCGGGACTTCCACTCAGACTCAATGTCCCCAGCCTCCCCCGGGATCTGGGAGAAGGTCATTGAGTCCGAGTGGACCATGTTCTCCACCTCCATCGTCGAAGTGGCCGCTTAGAACTGTGGTCACAAGGTCTCCGGTGCCTGTCGTGGCGGCAATCCCTGAACCCGGTGGTGGACTGACATCATGGGACTCCAGAGGCAGCTGATGGGTACCAGTGGGCCAGGTGCACCGCAGCCCGAGCGGTTGTGGAGGCAAAAACTGGGGTCTAGGTGGAATTTGAGGAGGTCATGGAGGAGGACTATCGGTCAGCCTCGAGGAAATTCTGGCAAACCATCCGGCGCCTCAGGAGGGGAAAGCAGTGCGCCACCAACACTGTCTCCAGTGGAATGGGAGGAGCTGACCTCCACTGGGGATGTGGTCGGACAGTGTAAGGAATACTTGGAGGGTCTCCTCAATCCCACTGTCACGTCTCCCATGGAGGAAGCAGAGGCTGAGGTCTCAGAGGTGGACTGGTCCATCACCCACGCTGAGGTGGTTGGACAGCTCCTTGGTGGCAGAGCACCAGGGGTGGATGAGGTTCACCCTGAGTACCTTAAATCTCTGGATGTGCAGGACTGTCTTGGCTGACACGTCTCTGTAACATGGCGTGGCAGTCGGGGACAGTACCTCTGGATGGGCAGACCAGGGTGGGGGTCCCCCTTTTTAAGAAGGGGGTCCGGAGGATCCGCTCCAACCACAGGGGGATCCCACTCCTGAGCCTCCCGGGGAAAGTCTATTCCAGGTACTGGAGAGGAGGATCCCACCCAAAGTAGAACCTTGGATTCAGGTTTTCATCCCGGTTGCGGAACACTGGACCAGCTTTACACTCTCCATCGGGTGCTCGAGGGTTCATGGGAGTGTGCCCCACCGGTCCACATGTGTTTTGTGGATCTGGAGAAGGTGTTCGACCATGTCCCTCGTGGTATCCTGTGGGAGGTGCTTCCGGAGTATGGGGTCCGGGGCCCTCTGCTAAGGGCAGTCCGGTCCTTGTATGACCGAAGCAGGAGCCTGGTTTGCATTGCCGGCAGTAAGTCAGACCTGTTCCAGGTGCATATGGGACTCTGGGAGGGCTGCCCTCTGGCACCGGTTCTGTTCGTAATTTTTTTTTTTTGGACAGAATTTCTCGGCGCAGCCAGGGGCCAGAGGGGGTCCGGTTTAGGGACCACAGGATTTCGTCTCTGCTTTTTGCAGATGACATTGTCCTGTTGGCCTCATGGAACCTGGACCTTCAGTGTGATCTGGGGCAGTTTGCAGCCCAGTGTGAAGCCAGTGGGATGAGGATCTGCACCTCCAAATCTGAGACCATGGTTCTGGACTGGAAAAAGGTGGTCTGCCCTCTCTGGGTCGGTGGAGAGACTTTGGTCCAAGTGGAGGAGTTCAAGTATCTGGGTCTGGTTCACAGTGAGGGAAGGATGGAGGTTCAGATTGACAGGTGGGTGGGTGCAGCGTCTGCAGTGCTTGTACGGGTCTGTTGTGGTTCAGAAGGAGCTGAGTCCAAAGGAGAAGCTCTGGATTTACCCTCAGTCTACGTTCAGACCCTCACCTATGGTCATGAGCTTTGGGTCAGGACCCAAAGGACCAGGTCCAGGATACAAGCGGTCCAAATGAGTTTTCTCTGCAGGGTGGGTGGGTCCACCCTTAGGGATAGGGGGAGGAGCTCAGAGTAGAGCCGCTGCTCCTCCACATCCAGAGGAACCAGCTGAGGTGGATCAGACATCTGGTTCAGATCCTCCTGGACTCCTCCCTGAGGAGGTGTTCTGGGCATGTCCCACCAGGAGGAGGAGTCTGAGGAGAGGGAGGAGTCTGGGCATCCCTGCTTAGACTGTTAGCCCTGTGACCCGGCCCCGGATGAAGTGGCAGATAATGGATGGGCGGGACTTACACTGGAGGAAAACTCAGCTCATCCAATCATAGTCCGTATATGGACATACATGCAGATCCAGTTGGACTTCTGGATTAGATGGACAGTATGAGTTGGACACTGACCAAGTTGTGGGCTGTGGGTGTGTCTCTGTGTGTGGGTGTGTCTGTGGGTGTGTCTGCTTGTGTCTGTGGGTGTCTCTGTGTGTGGGTGTGTCAGTGGGCGTGTCCTCACCTGTGCAGCATCTCTCCCACTCTGTAGAAACATCCCAGTGACAGAAGCACCAGCAGAGCTTTGGATTTATGGTTGACCTGAGGAGAGCACAGGTGTTCAGCCCAGCGCTTCAGCACGTCTGCACCTTCAGACGGGTTCAGCCGCACCTGAAAGAACCAGGACCACACTGAGACACCTGAAAGAACCAGGACCAGACTGAGAGACCTGAAAGAACCAGGACCAAACTGAGACACCTGAAAGAACCAGGACCAGACTGAGAGACCTGAAAGAACCAGGACCACACTGAGACACCTGAAAGAACCAGGACCAGACTGAGAGACCTGAAAGAACCACGACCACACTGAGAAACCTGAAAGAACCAGGACCAGACTGAGAGACCTGAAAGAACCAGGACCAAACTGAGACACCTGAAAGAACCAGGACCAGACTGAGAGACCTGAAAGAACCAGGACCACACTGAGAAACCTGAAAGAACCAGGACCAGACTGAGAGACCTGAAAGAACCAGGACCACACTGAGAAACCTGAAAGAACCAGGACCAGACTGAGAGACCTGAAAGAACCAGGACCACACTGAGAAACCTGAAAGAACCAGGACCACACTGAGACACCTGAAAGAACCAGGACCACACTGAGACACCTGAAAGAACCAGGACCACACTGAGAAACCTGAAAGAACCAGGACCAGACTGAGAGACCTGAAAGAACCAGGACCACACTGAGAAACCTGAAAGAACCAGGACCACACTGAGAAACCTGAAAGAACCAGGACCAGACTGAGACACCTGAAAGAACCAGGACCACACTGAGAAACCTGAAAGAACCAGGACCACACTGAGACACCTGAAAGAACCAGGACCACACTGAGACACCTGAAAGAACCAGGACCAAACTGAGACACCTGAAAGAACCAGGACCAAACTGAGACACCTGAAAGAACCAGGACCAGACTGAGAGACCTGAAAGAACCAGGACCACACTGAGAAACCTGAAAGAACCAGGACCAGACTGAGAGACCTGAAAGAACCAGGACCACACTGAGAGACCTGAAAGAACCAGGACCAAACTGAGACACCTGAAAGAACCAGGACCACACTGAGAGACCTGAAAGAACCAGGACCAGACTGAGAGACCTGAAAGAGCCAGGACCACACTGAGAAACCTGAAAGAACCAGGACCAGACTGAGAGACCTGAAAGAACCAGGACCACACTGAGAGACCTGAAAGAACCAGGACCACACTGAGACACCTGAAAGAACCAGGACCACACTGAGAAACCTGAAAGAACCAGGACCAGACTGAGAGACCTGAAAGAACCAGGACCACACTGAGAAACCTGAAAGAACCAGGACCAGACTGAGAGACCTGAAAGAACCAGGACCACACTGAGAAACCTGAAAGAACCAGGACCAGACTGAGAGACCTGAAAGAACCAGGACCACACTGAGAAACCTGAAAGAACCAGGACCAGACTGAGAGACCTGAAAGAACCAGGACCACACTGAGAGACCTGAAAGAACCAGGACCAAACTGAGACACCTGAAAGAACCAGGACCACACTGAGAAACCTGAAAGAACCAGGACCAGACTGAGAGACCTGAAAGAACCAGGACCACACTGAGAAACCTGAAAGAACCAGGACCACACTGAGACACCTGAAAGAACCAGGACCAAACTGAGACACCTGAAAGAACCAGGACCAAACTGAGACACCTGAAAGAACCAGGACCAAACTGAGACACCCGAAAGAACCAGGACCAGACTGAGAGACCTGAAAGAACCAGGACCACACTGAGAAACCTGAAAGAACCAGGACCACACTGAGACACCTGAAAGAACCAGGACCAGACTGAGACACCTGAAAGAACCAGGACCACACTGAGACACCTGAAAGAACCAGGACCAGACTGAGAGACCTGAAAGAACCAGGACCAGACTGAGAGACCTGAAAGAACCAGGACCACACTGAGAAACCTGAAAGAACCAGGACCACACTGAGACACCTGAAAGAACCAGGACCAGACTGAGAGACCTGAAAGAACCAGGACCACACTGAGACACCTGAAAGAACCAAGACCACACTGAGACACCTGAAAGAACCAGGACCAGACTGAGAGACCTGAAAGAACCAGGACCACACTGAGAAACCTGAAAGAACCAGGACCACACTGAGACACCTGAAAGAACCAGGACCACACTGAGACACCTGAAAGAACCAGGACCAGACTGAGACACCTGAAAGAACCAGGACCACACTGAGACACCTGAAAGAACCAGGACCAGACTGAGAGACCTGAAAGAACCAGGACCAGACTGAGAGACCTGAAAGAACCAGGACCACACTGAGAAACCTGAAAGAACCAGGACCACACTGAGACACCTGAAAGAACCAGGACCAGACTGAGAGACCTGAAAGAACCAGGACCACACTGAGAAACCTGAAAGAACCAGGACCAGACTGAGAGACCTGAAAGAACCAGGACCACACTGAGAAACCTGAAAGAACCAGGACCAGACTGAGAGACCTGAAAGAACCAGGACCACACTGAGAGACCTGAAAGAACCAGGACCAAACTGAGACACCTGAAAGAACCAGGACCACACTGAGAAACCTGAAAGAACCAGGACCAGACTGAGAGACCTGAAAGAACCAGGACCACACTGAGAAACCTGAAAGAACCAGGACCACACTGAGACACCTGAAAGAACCAGGACCACACTGAGACACCTGAAAGAACCAGGACCACACTGAGACACCTGAAAGAACCAGGACCAGACTGAGAGACCTGAAAGAACCAGGACCACACTGAGAAACCTGAAAGAACCAGGACCACACTGAGACACCTGAAAGAACCAGGACCACACTGAGACACCTGAAAGAACCAGGACCAAACTGAGACACCTGAAAGAACCAGGACCAAACTGAGACACCCGAAAGAACCAGGACCACACTGAGAAACCTGAAAGAACCAGGACCAGACTGAGAGACCTGAAAGAACCAGGACCAAACTGAGACACCTGAAAGAACCAGGACCAGACTGAGAGACCTGAAAGAACCAGGACCACACTGAGACACCTGAAAGAACCAGGACCAGACTGAGAGACCTGAAAGAACCACGACCACACTGAGAAACCTGAAAGAACCAGGACCAGACTGAGAGACCTGAAAGAACCAGGACCAAACTGAGACACCTGAAAGAACCAGGACCAGACTGAGAGACCTGAAAGAACCAGGACCACACTGAGAAACCTGAAAGAACCAGGACCAGACTGAGAGACCTGAAAGAACCAGGACCACACTGAGAAACCTGAAAGAACCAGGACCAGACTGAGAGACCTGAAAGAACCAGGACCACACTGAGAAACCTGAAAGAACCAGGACCACACTGAGACACCTGAAAGAACCAGGACCACACTGAGACACCTGAAAGAACCAGGACCACACTGAGAAACCTGAAAGAACCAGGACCAGACTGAGAGACCTGAAAGAACCAGGACCACCCTGAGAGACCTGAAAGAACCAGGACCACACTGAGAGACCTGCAAAGAAACCAGGACCACACTGAGACACCTGAAAGAACCAGGACCAGACTGAGAGACCTGAAAGAACCAGGACCACACTGAGAGAACTGAAAGAACCAGGACCACACTGAGACACCTGAAAGAACCAGGACCAAACTGAGAGACCTGAAAGAACCAGGACCACCCTGAGACCTGAAAGAACCAGGACCAGACTGAGAGACCTGAAAGAACCAGGACCAGACTGAGAGACCTGAAAGAACCAGGACCACACTGAGAGACCTGAAAGAACCAGGACCACACACAGAGACCTGCACAGAACTAGGATCAGACTGACAGACCTGAAAGAACCAGGACCAGACTGAGAGACCTGAAAGAACCAGGACCACACTGAGAGACCTGAAAGAACCAGGACCAGACTGAGAGACCTGAAAGAACCAGGACTACACTGAGAGACCTGAAAGAACCAGGACCACACTGAGACACCTGAAAGAACCAGGACCACACTGAGACACCTGAAAGAACCAGGACTAGACTGAGAGACCTGAAAGAACATGGACCACACTGAGAGACCTGCACAGAACCAGGACCAGACTGAGAGACCTGAAAGAACCAGGACCACACTGAGACACCTGAAAGAACCAGAACCAGGACCAGACTGAGAGACCTGAAAGAACCAGGACTAGACTGAGAGACCTGAAAGAACCAGGACCACACTGAGAGACCTGCACAGAACCAGGACCACACTGAGAGACCTGAAAGAACCAGGACCAAACTGAGAGACCTGAAAGAACCAGGACCACACTGAGAGACCTGCACAGAACCAGGACCACACTGAAAGACCTGAAAGAACCAGGACCACACTGAGAGACCTGAAAGAACCAGGACCACACTGAGAGACCTGCACAGAACCAGGACTAGACTGAGACACCTAAAAGAACCAGGACCACACTGAGAAACCTGAAAGAACCAGGACCACACTGAGAGACCTGAAAGAACCAGGACTAGACTGAGAGACCTGAAAGAACCAGGACCACACTGAGAGACCTGCACAGAAGCAGGACCAGACTGAGAGACCTGAAAGAACCAGGACCAAACTGAGAGACCTGAAAGAACCAGGACCACACTGAGAGACCTGCACAGAACCAGGACTAGACTGAGACACCTAAAAGAACCAGGACCAGACTGAGAGACCTGAAAGAACCAGGACCACACTGAGAGACCTGAAAGAACCAGGACTAGACTGAGAGACCTGAAAGAACCAGGACAACACTGAGAGACCTGCACAGAACCAGGACCACACTGAGACACCTGAAAGAACCAGGACCAAACTGAGAGACCTGAAAGAACCAGGACCACACTGAGAGACCTGAAAGAACCAGGACCAGACTGAGAGACCTGAAAGAACCAGGACCAGACTGAGAGACCTGCACAGAACCAGGACCACACTGAGAGACCTGCACAGAACCAGAACCACACTGAGACACCTGAAAGAACCAGGACCACACTGAGAGACCTGCACAGAACCAGGACCAGACTGAGAGACCTGAAAGAACCAGGACCACACTGAGAGACCTGAAAGAACCAGGACCACACTGAGAGACCTGAAAGAACCAGAACCACAGTGAGAGACCTGAAAGAACCAGGACCACACTGAGAGACCTGAAAGAACCAGGACCACACTGAGAGACCTGAAAGAACCAGGACCAGACTGAGACACCTGAAAGAACCAGGACCTTCACAGAACCCAGACCTGCACAGAACCAAGCCCAGACTGAGATACTGGACCCTCTGGGATACTGGTTATAATCTACTACCATGGAAATACACAAACATTTATGCAAAGCACATGGACAGACAAGACTGTTAACTAACCTGTTAACTAACCTGTTAAAAGCTGTTAACTAACCTTTTAAAACCTGTTAACTAACCTGTTAAAAGCTGTAAACTAACCTGTTAACTAACCTATTAAAACCTGTTAACTAACCTGTTAAAAGCTGTAAACTAACCTGTTAACTAACCTATTAAAACCTGTTAACTAACCTGTTAAAACCTGTTAACTAACCTGTTAAAACCTGTTAACTAACCTGTTAAACCTGTTAACTAACCTGTTAACTAACCTGTTAAAACGTCTTAAAACCTGTTAACTAACCTGTTAACTAACCTGTTAACTAACTTGTTAAAACTTGTTAACTAACCGGTTAACTAACCAGTTAAAACCTGTTAACTAACCTGTTAAAACCTGTTCACTAACCTGTTAACTAACCTGTTAAAACCTGTTAACTAACCTGTTAAAACCTGTTAACTAACCTGTTAACTAACCTGTTAAAACGTCTTAAAACCTGTTAACTAACCTGTTAACTAACCTGTTAACTAACTTGTTAAAACTTGTTAACTAACCGGTTAACTAACCAGTTAAAACCTGTTAACTAACCTGTTAAAACCTGTTCACTAACCTGTTAACTAACCTGTTAAAACCTGTTAACTAACCTGTTAAAACCTGTTAACTAACCTGTTAACTAACCTGTTAAAACCTGTTAACTAACCTGTTAACTAACCTGTTAAAACCTGTTAAAACCTGTTAACTAACCTGTTCACTAACCTGTTAACTAACCTGTTAAAACCTGTTAACTAACCTGTTCACTAACCTGTTAACTAACCTGTTAAAACCTGTTAACTAACCTGTTAACTAACCTGTTCACTAACCTGTTAAAACCTGTTAACTAACCTGTTAAAACCTGTTAACTAACCTGTTAAAAGCTGTAAACTAACCTGTTAACTAACCTATTAAAACCTGTTAACTAACCTGTTAAAAGCTGTAAACTAACCTGTTAACTAACCTATTAAAACCTGTTAACTAACCTGTTAAAACCTGTTAACTAACCTGTTAAAACCTGTTAACTAACCTGTTAAACCTGTTAACTAACCTGTTAACTAACCTGTTAAAACGTCTTAAAACCTGTTAACTAACCTGTTAACTAACCTGTTAAAACCTGTTAACTAACCTGTTAACTAACCTGTTAACTAACCTGTTAAAACCTGTTAACTAACCTGTTAAAACCTGTTAACTAACCTGTTAACTAACCTGTTAAAACCTGTTAACTAACCTGTTAACTAACCTGTTCCCCACTCTCTGTTCAGTTGTGGTCTGTTTCAGTTCTGTTGGTCGTGGTCCTTTTAGGACTTTGGAGCCTAAAGGGTTTTCAATGTCAAACTAAAATGAGTCCAAATGCCCTTAAATGCACAAACAGTGAATATTCAGACACATACAGTAAATGTTCCTAAACAGGTGAGTGTCAGACCATGTGGAAGTCAGTGTGTGGAGAATGTTTGTGATTGTAGTCCATGTTCAGACACTCATCACCAACACACACACACACACACACATATTATGGGATGTCTCCTGGTGATGGACACTCACCTTGGCCAACCAGGCGGCTCGGTTCCACTCCCCGTAGGTCTGCAGGTATCGGCAGGCGTCGGCCGCCTTGTCAATCAAACACAGTAACTGCACCCCCTCTGACGGACAGACAGACAGACATGATGTTGATGTGACAGTTTAAACAGATGTATTAGTTTAATCTAATTCATTTTGACCAAAATGGAAAGGAGACAAATTTAAAACACACAATTCAAACAGAATCAAACATCAATAAGAATCCATTCAAATACAGAACCCTTTAAATGTTCAGAGGTCAGATAGAACCCTTTAAATGTTCAGAGGTCAGATAGAACCCTTTAAATGTTCAGAGGTCAGATAGAACCCTTTAAATGTTCAGAGGTCAGATAGAACCCTTTAAATGTTCAGAGGTCAGATAGAACCCTTTAAATGTTCAGAGGTCAGATAGAACCCTTTAAATGTTCAGAGGTCAGATAGAACCCTTTAAATGTTCTGAGGTCAGTTAAAGGTGTGGAAGACTTTTGTTGGCCTACATTCATCTAATCTGTCCATCTGTCTTTCCATCTGTCCATCCTCAGTCCTATCCTCAGTATTATGAATCTTGAGGTCTGTATTTCCTTCCTCAGCTGAATCTCGTGCTGCATGAACCTCCCGTCTGCCTGCAGCAGCAGAGCGAGCCTCTGTTTCCCACAATGCTCGTCACGACAAAAACGTCCTCCGATGCCCAGTTCCCTCCCAGTCTGAATGAAAACCCATGGGTTTGTTTACAGTGGACGGCACTGGGAAACCGTCCACCTCGACACAAGAGATTCAGCTGAGGAATGACAGAGAGACGAACAGATTCATGAAACTGAGGATAGGACTGAGGATGGACAGATGTGAGGAAACACTGGACATGAAAGTCTGCAGCAGCTTTAACCACTGTCACAGTACAGGTCTGAGAGGCATCACCAGCAAGACTGTTCTACAGATGAACTGCATGGAACTGAAGCCTCTGTGTGTCTGTCTGTCTGTCCATCTGTCTGTCCGTCTGTCTGTCTGTCTGTCCATCTGTCTGTCCATCTGTCTGTCTGTCTGTCCATCTGTCTGTCCATCTGTCTGTCTGTCTGTCTGTCCGTCTGTCCATCTGTCTGTCCATCTGCCCATCTGTCCATCCATCTGTCCGTCTGTCTGTCTGTCTGTCCGTCTGTCCATCCATCTGTCCATCTGTCCATCCATCTGTCCATCTGTCTGTCCGTGTGTCTGTTTATCTGTCCATACCTGCTAGTTTTCCGTTTGCGATCATATTTGTTGCCACCAGTTTGATGGTGGACTGGGATGGTCCAGAGGAGGTGATGGTGGTCACCAGACAGGCCTTCAGGGAGTCACAGTAGTAACTGGAGTTATCTGCACTGGTTTCCAACAGCAGCTGCACGGCCCGGTCCGTCTGAACCAGAACCACAACACAAAGACCAGAACACAAAGACCAGAATGAACAGATGAACTGCAGGGCCAGGTCCATCTGAACCAGAACACAAGGACCAGAAGAACTGCACAACAGGGGTTCAGGGGTGGGGGGTTCAGGGGTGGGGGTGTGGGGTTCAGGGGTTCAGGAGTTCAGGGGGTGGGGGGTGTGGGGTTCAGGGGTGGGGGGTTCAGGGGTGGGGGTGTGGGGCTCAGGGGTTCAGGGGTGGGGGTGTGGGGTTCAGGGGTTCAGGAGTTCAGGGGTTCAGGGGTGGGGGGTTCAGGGGTTCAGGGGTTCAGGGGTGGGGGTGTGGGGTTCAGGGGTTCAGGAGTTCAGGGGTGGGGGGTTCAGGGGTGGGGGTGTGGGGCTCAGGAGTTCAGGGGTGGGGGGTTCAGGGGTTCAGGGGTGGGGGTGTGGGGTTCAGGGGTGGGGGTGTGGGGGGTTCAGGGGTGGGGGTGTGGGGTTCAGGGGTTCAGGAGTTCAGGGGTGGGGGTGTGGGGTTCAGGGGTTCAGGAGTTCAGGGGTGGGGGGTTCAGGGGTGGGGGTGTGGGGTTCAGGGGTTCAAGAGTTCAGGGGTTCAGGGGTGGGGGGTTCAGGGGTTCAGGGGTGGGGGTGTGGGGTTCAGGGGTTCAGGAGTTCAGGGGTGGGGGGTTCAGGGGTGGGGGTGTGGGGTTCAGGGGTGGGGGTGTGGGGCTCAGGAGTTCAGGGGTGGGGGGTTCAGGGGTTCAGGGGTGGGGGTGTGGGGTTCAGGGGTTCAGGGGTTCAGGGGTGGGGGTGTGGGGTTCAGGGGTGGGGGGTTCAGGGGTGGGGGTGTGGGGTTCAGGGGTGGGGGGTTCAGGGGTTCAGGGGTGGGGGTGTGGGGTTCAGGGGTGGGGGTGTGGGGTTCAGGGGCTCAGGGGTGGGGGTGTGGGGTTCAGGGGTGGGGGGTTCAGGGGTGGGGGTGTGGGGTTCAGGGGTGGGGGGTTCAGGGGTTCAGGGGTGGGGGTGTGGGGTTCAGGGGTTCAGGGGTGTGGGGTTCAGGGGTTCAGGGGTGTGGGGTTCAGGGGTTCAGGGGTGGGGGTGGGGGTGGGGTTCTGTTGTGTTTGTCACTGTCTAGCTGATGCTTGTGTATTATTGATTGACAGGTTGTTCTTCCAACGTTGAAGCACTTCCTGTGTTTCTTCAAGGCCCCTCCTTCACATGACAGACGCTTCAGCAGGGCCGTAGACTGTCTACAGGGGGCCCAGGAGTGATGGGGGTCACAGGGGTCACAACAACAGGACTATGAAGACTGTCTTAGGACCCCCTGGTAGTCCCCCCCTTCACTCTGGGAAACCCTGCTGTAGAGGATGGTTTGTGGATGTGAGCCAGTCCTGGACCAGCTGGTCTTTGTGAAGACCATGTGGACCAGTCCTGGATCAGCTGGTCTGCTTGGAGACCATGTGAGTGTGGGTGCAGGACTGACCTGGCCCAGCAGGACTGACCTGGCCCAGCAGGAGCAGCTGGTCTGCACACTTCTTGGTGTGTTCGTAACTGGAGCGCTTCACTTCCTGTAGACGGACTCGATCCAACTGGAACTTCTGTTAAAGACACAAGAGAAGAAGAAGAAAAAGAAAAAGAAGTTCAGTGACTTTCAGTAGGAAGGAGAAGAAAAAAGGAAACATGAAAGACAGATCTGTGGACAAACTGTTAGTGAACAGAAGAAGAGAAGAGAGATGGAGCAGAGAGATGAAGAGACAGATGAAGGACAAGAAAGACAAAGACACTGGAAGGACTGTCCAGTGTCCAGACACCTGTAGAAGCTGAAACTGTCCTCTGGGTTTGATCTGATCAGATGTTCAGAGACAGAAGAGCAGATGGAAACAGGAAAACAGAGACACATCTGTCAGACTGACGCCTCATCAGCTTCAGGAGAGAGAGACGAAGGACACATGTCCACTGAAGGACCTGGACCCTCATGTTCACAGACTTGTGTGGACTTCATACATAAACCTGGTGTACGCTTAAATCCAGAAAAGTCCGTACGCACAAAAAAATCCAGATGAACAAACCTGAGCGTACGCCTGAATCCAAACACACTGCCTTTATTCATCCAATCAGCTGCAACTGAGCGCATGTGTTGGAGCACCTGACTCCTCCCTCTCCACGCCCACATTTAAATATGCAAATCAGGATAAACAGGGTCTGCAGGTGGGATTCCCCTCTCTGCATGATCACATGACATCAAGGTGGATGCAAAGCACAGGCCAAAACAGGTGGAAGGAGAAAAGAGACCAACTCAGCCCGTTTGAACAGAGAGTCACCGCTATTTTCAGTAACACTGGTCTGACAGGGGTGACACTGGTCTGACAGGGGTGACACTGGTCTAACAGGGTGACACTGGTCTGACAGGGGGGACACTGGTCTGACAGGGTGACACTGGTCTGACAGGGGGGACACTGGTCTAACAGGGGTGACACTGGTCTGACAGGGGGGACACTGGTCTGACAGGGGGGACACTGGTCTGACCAGGTGACACTGGTCTAACAGGGTGACACTGGTCTGACAGGGGGGACACTGGTCTGACAGGGGTGACACTGGTCTGACAGGGTGACACTGGTCTGACAGGGGGGACACTGGTCTAACAGGGGTGACACTGGTCTGACAGGGGGGACACTGGTCTGACAGGGGGGACACTGGTCTGACAGGGTGACACTGGTCTAACAGGGTGACACTGGTCTGACAGGGGGGACACTGGTCTGACAGGGTGACACTGGTCTGACAGGGTGACACTGGTCTAACAGGGGGGACACTGGTCTGACAGGGGGGACACTGGTCTAACAGGGTGACACTGGTCTAACAGGGTGACACTGGTCTGACAGGGGGGACACTGGTCTGACAGGGGTGACACTGGTCTGACAGGGGGGACACTGGTCTGACAGGGTGACACTGGTCTAACAGGGGTGACACTGGTCTGACAGGGGTGACACTGGTCTGACAGGGGGGACACTGGTCTGACAGGGGGGACACTGGTCTGACAGGGGTGACACTGGTCTGACAGGGGGGACACTGGTCTGACAGGGTGACACTGGTCTAACAGGGGTGACACTGGTCTGACAGGGGGGACACTGGTCTAACAGGGGTGACACTGGTCTGACAGGGGGGACACTGGTCTGACAGGGTGACACTGGTCTGACAGGGGGGACACTGGTCTGACAGGGGTGATACTGGTCTGACAGGGGGGACACTGGTCTGACAGGGTGACACTGGTCTAACAGGGGTGACACTGGTCTGACAGGGTGACACTGGTCTGACAGGGTGACACTGGTCTAACAGGGGTGACACTGGTCTGTCAGGGTGACACTGGTTTGACAGGGGTGACACTGGTCTGACAGGGGTGACACTGGTCTAACAGGGGTGACACTGGTCTGACAGGGTGACACTGGTCTAACAGGGGTGACACTGGTCTGACAGGGGTGACACTGGTCTGACAGGGTGACACTGGTCTGACAGGGTGACACTGGTCTAACAGGGGTGACACTGGTCTGACAGGGTGACACTGGTCTGACAGGGGTGACACTGGTCTAACAGGGGTGACACTGGTCTGACGGGTGACACTGGTCTGACAGGGTGACACTGGTCTGACAGGGTGACACTGGTCTAACAGGGGTGACACTGGTCTGACAGGGTGACACTGGTCTAACAGGGGTGACACTGGTCTGACAGGGTGACACTGGTCTGACAGGGTGACACTGGTCTGACAGGGGGGACACTGGTCTGACAGGGTGACACTGGTCTAACAGGGGTGACACTGGTCTGACAGGGTGACACTGGTTTGACAGGGGTGACACTGGTCTGACAGGGGGGACACTGGTCTGACAGGGGTGACACTGGTCTGACAGGGTGACACTGGTCTGACAGGGGGACACTGGTCTAACAGGGGTGACACTGGTCTGACAGGGGTGACACTGGTCTAACAGGGGTGACACTGGTCTGACAGGGGTGACACTGGTCTGACAGGGGTGACACTGGTCTAACAGGGGGACACTGGTCTGACAGGGGTGACACTGGTCTAACAGGGGTGACACTGGTCTGACAGGGTGACACTGGTCTGACAGGGGTGACACTGGTCTGACAGGGTGACACTGGTCTAACAGGGGTGACACTGGTCTGACAGGGTGACACTGGTCTGACAGGGGGGACACTGGTCTAACAGGGGTGACACTGGTCTGACAGGGGTGACACTGGTCTGACAGGGGGGACACTGGTCTGACAGGGGTGACACTGGTCTGACAGGGTGACACTGGTCTGACAGGGTGACACTGGTCTGACAGGGTGACACTGGTTTGACAGGGGTGACACTGGTCTGACAGGGGTGACACTGGTCTAACAGGGGTGACACTGGTCTGACAGGGTGACACTGGTCTAACAGGGGTGACACTGGTCTGACAGGGTGACACTGGTTTGACAGGGGTGACACTGGTCTGACAGGGGTGACACTGGTCTAACAGGGGTGACACTGGTCTGACAGGGGTGACACTGTTCTAACAGGGGTGACACTGGTCTGACGGGTGACACTGGTCTGACAGGGGGGACACTGGTCTGACAGGGTGACACTGGTCTGACAGGGTGACACTGGTCTAACAGGGGTGACACTGGTCTGACAGGGTGACACTGGTTTGACAGGGGTGACACTGGTCTGACAGGGGGGACACTGGTTTGACAGGGGTGACACTGGTCTGACAGGGGGGACACTGGTCTGACAGGGGTGACACTGGTCTGACAGGGGGACACTGGTCTAACAGGGGTGACACTGGTCTGACAGGGGTGACACTGGTCTAACAGGGGTGACACTGGTCTGACAGGGGTGACACTGGTCTAACAGGGGGACACTGGTCTGACAGGGGTGACACTGGTCTAACAGGGGTGACACTGGTCTGACAGGGTGACACTGGTCTACAGGGGTGACACTGGTCTGACAGGGTGACACTGGTCTAACAGGGGTGGACACTGGTCTGACAGGGTGACACTGGTCTGACAGGGGGGACACTGGTCTAACAGGGGTGACACTGGTCTGACAGGGGTGACACTGGTCTGACAGGGTGACACTGGTCTGACAGGGGTGACACTGGTCTGACAGGGTGACACTGGTCTGACAGGGGGGACACTGGATCTGACAGGGTGACACTGGTTTGACAGGGGTGACACTGGTCTGACAGGGGTGACACTGGTCTAACAGGGGGTGACACTGGTCTGACAGGGTGACACTGGCTACAGGGGTGACACTGGTCTGACAGGGGTGACACTGGTCTGAACAGGGGTGACACTGGTCTGACAGGGGGGACACTGGTCTGACAGGGGTGACACTGGTCTGACAGGGGGGACACTGGCTACAGGGGTGACACTGTCTGACAGGGGGACACTGGTCTAACAGGGTGACACTGGTCTGACAGGGGGGACACTGGTCTGACAGGGTGACACTGGTCTGACAGGGTGACACTGGTCTAACAGGGGTGACACTGGTCTGACAGGGTGACACTGGTTTGACAGGGGTGACACTGGTCTGACAGGGGGGACACTGGTCTGACAGGGGTGACACTGGTCTGACAGGGTGACACTGGTCTGACAGGGGGACACTGGTCTGACAGGGGTGACACTGGTCTGACAGGGTGACACTGGTTTGACAGGGGTGACACTGGTCTGACAGGGGGGACACTGGTCTGACAGGGGTGACACTGGTCTGACAGGGGTGACACTGGTCTAACAGGGTGACACTGGTCTAACAGGGGTGACACTGGTCTGACAGGGTGACACTGGTCTGACAGGGATGACACTGGTCTAACAGGGGTGACACTGGTCTGACAGGGGTGACACTGGTCTGACAGGGGTGACACTGGTCTGACAGGGGGGACACTGGTCTAACAGAGGTGACACTGGTCTAACAGGGGTGACTGGGATCAGCCCCCCAGGTAAATGTATAGTTAGTGTTAGTGTCCGTCACACATTAGTTCATTCTATGGGTCCTCAGTCTGTTCACAGATAAACTAGATAAAGGTTCATGTGGGATCATGTCAGGAAATCAAAGTCTTCAACTTGTCTTTAACTCCTCCATTCTCAAAAGACACTGAGACAGAAGACGGTCAGATACAGTCTCATCCTGTCACAGACTGTGGGTTTCCTCTGGTCCAACAGCTGCTGACGTCCGTCCTCACCTGTCCTCACCTGTCCTCACCTGTCCTCATCCGTCCTCACCCGTCCTGACCCGAGTCACCAGAGGACATTGTGAGGACAATGGGTGGAATCGATGAGCTCCTGGACCGACTGATAAATGTTCCACAGACATGAATATGAGATTAAATGCATTTATCACCCAGTGAACTCTGGGTCCTTGTCTCTTCATGTGGTTGAAATCACATCCTGTTCAGATGGAAGGACTGGCACTGATGGGTCCAGGGTCTGGTTCTGGTTGGTTCTGGTTCTGGTTGTGGTTGGTTCTGGTTAGTTCTGGTTCTGGTTGGTTCTGGTTGGTTCTGGTTCTGGTTGGTTCTGGTTCTGGTTGGTTCTGGTGGTGATTGTGCTGCTCTAACAGTAGGATGTGGTGTCTGTGTGTTTGTTGTTCTGTGTCTCTGATGTGTTCATCAGTCAGAAGAACCTTTGTCACATTCCTCTCAGGTTCTCAGTGTCTCCTCTGGTTCTAAAACACTAGACACCTGTGAACTCCAGCTGTGGACTTGGAGTGGAGCCCCGCACATTTCCATGGTCATTTCACTCTTTGTACATCTGAACATGAGCGCTGAAAAGGGCGTACACCACATTTTTGTGAGTATGCAACCTTTGTACATGAGGCCCCAGGTGATCAAAGTGGACCAACCCAGTCCAGGTACTAATGGGAGTCAGGTTTGTATGTGACAGCAGTTTGATGGGTGGGCGGGCCCATGTGTCCATTGGACAGGTGTGTTGCGTCTCACCTGGAAGTAGGAGCTCTCACACAGGACGTCGTGGCAGATGTCCAGGTGGTTTTGTGCTGACGGTGCCGCTGCGTCTGCGTCTCTTTGGCTGAGCGTACGGGCCTGGGCGAACGCCTGCAGGTAATGGGACGCCACCGTCCAGAAGTGGAGGTCCGACTCATCCCCGAACAGCCTGTGGGTCAGACCACACAAGAGGATCTGGACAACTGGACCAGTGACCATCTGCTCTAACCCTAACCCCAAACAGCCTGTGGGTCAGACTACATCAGAGTACAGTGGGTTGTATCAATCCAACAGCACACACACTCCTCATTCTGCGAGCCCCCCCCACCCCCCCACCCCACATCCTTGTGCTTTTTCTCCCATGGTTTATTTCATCCTGCTGTTGCTAGGTTACCGTTTCCAGCCTGGTACATTCACCACAGCGTGAAGACGACAAACTAAACCAACCCATGGAACTTTCCAGGGACGTGCTGGCTTTAATCAGGTAAATGTGCAGATGGAAGCAGACGCATGTTCATGTTCATGTTCGCTGCAGGGAAATGAAAAGTGGAGCAGACCAAAGTGACAGCCACTCATGTCAGGGTTTGATCTGAAGTGACTGAATCTGTACAGGTACAGAAAAAAAACAAAACGACTGGAGCAGGCATAAGACGAACGACTCATCCATGTCCCATCTGATCCAGTCTCATCCACATCAGGACCAGATTAAAGATGATCATTACAAACAGAACTCATCTGGACTAAACACTGGCATTATTTCACTATAATGACAGTAATTAGGACTGAAGCTCCGCCTCCTTCCAGATGCTGCGGGATTTCCTAAAACAGGAAGTGTGGCCTTTCAACAGGGGGCGTGGCTTTTATTAATCTCAACAGCTAAAAATATGAGTAAAAGTAAAATTAGTCATAATTAGTGAAGTCTTTATTTTCTGTATCGTACGTTTAATTAGACATAATTAAGCCAGTGTGGGCGGGGCCTAACTGGTGTCAACAGAAGCTGAAGCCGGTGTGGGCGGGGTCAGGACAGATCCAGATCCTTTATTGGACTGGTCTGTCCACCAGAGACCAGGTGTCCTCCACAGATAAGTGGACCTTTAGCAGCAGGGGGTGGGGGGTAGGTGTTCCTGATCCAGACTCACTGTGGGCTCAGTGGGTGGAACCAACCAAATGGACCCAGCTCATTGGACGGACGGACAAGTGTTTGAAAAACCCAGAGTTTAAATTAAAGAACAGCTGAAGGACAAACCTGTCCAGGACTAGACCTGTGGACTGTAGGGACCTGTCCAGGACCAGACCTGTGGACTATAGGGACCTGTGGACTATAGGGACATGTCCAGGACAAGACCTGTGGACTGTAGGGACCTGTCCAGGACCAGACCTGTGGACTACAGGGACCTGTCCAGGACCAGACCTGTGGACTACAGGGACCTGTCCAGGACAAGACCTGTGGACTATAGGGACCTGTATAGGACTACACCTGTGGACTATAGGGACCTGTCCAGGACTAGACCTGTGGACTATAGGGACCTGTCCAGGACAAGACCTGTGGACTATAGGAACCTGTGGACTATAGGGACATGTCCAGGACAAGACCTGTGGACTATAGGGACCTGTCCAGGACCAGACCTGTGGACTATAGGGACCTGTCCAGGACCAGACCTGTGGACTACAGGGACATGTCCAGGACTAGACCTGTGGACTATAGGGACCTGTCCAGGACAAGACCTGTGGACTATAGGGACATGTCCAGGACTAGACCTGTGGACTATAGGGACATGTCCAGGACAAGACCTATGGACTATAGGGACATGTCCAGGACTAGACCTGTGGACTACAGGGACATGTCCAGGACAAGACCTGTGGACTACAGGGACATGTCCAGGACTAGACCTGTGGACTGTAGGGACCTGTCCAGGACCAGACCTGTGGACTATAGGGACCTGTGGACTATAGGGACATGTCCAGGACCAGACCTGTGGACTACAGGGACATGTCCAGGACTAGACCTGTGGACTATAGGGACCTGTCCAGGACAAGACCTGTGGACTATAGGGACATGTCCAGGACTAGACCTGTGGACTATAGGGACATGTCCAGGACTAGATCTGTGGACTACAGGGACATGTCCAGGACACTGTAGACCCAGATTAGTCTGATGGTTCTGGTGTTGGACAGACATCCTGCCAAGTCAGAGACAAGGACATAAAAGACAGTTGGACCAGACGTGGATGGTCATGGACCAGTGGACAGACTCTGGACTGACAGACCATGGAGGGGACAGGGTTGTCTCATGGGGGGGACAGGGTCGTCTCATGGGGGGGACAGGATTGTCTCATGGACCCACTGAGATGAAAAGGACACTGCACAGTTTCCCAGAATTCCATCTGGTTCCACCTGTCCAGTCTGTCCATTTAATGTCCTCAACCATCAGTGTCTCCGGTCAGACTCAGAGGACGTCTTCAACCACAGTATTCAGGAAAAGTCCAGGTTGGTTTTTATCGTTACCTCCGAAGGTTTTGTGATCACTTTGTTTTTGTGTGTTAGCATGTTAGCATGTTTGTTTGTTTGCTTGTTTGTTTGTAAGATAACTCTAAAAGTTATGAACAGATTTTCAGGACATTTTCAGGAAATGTTAATACTGGCAAAAGGCAGAAATGATTACATTTTGGTGGTGATCGGGGGGGCAGATCTGTCTTGGCGGAGGTCTGCGCTCTCCGAGTTCTTTTCTTGTTTCTATTGAACCTACAGCTCAAACACACATCTGTCCTCCTCTGCTCCCTCTATTCTCTCCATTTACTTCTGCTGATATTCAGTGTTTTTCTTACTTCTAAAAATCCAGGTACATCTGTGTGGACATTAGAACCTGACTAAACCATCAGGTCTACTGTTGGACCAGGACTGTTGGACTGGACTAAACTAGGACAGACGTCTCCTGGCAGGCCCCAGTGGTTTATCATATTGTTCGTGTCCTCAGTGTTTGTTGGTGTCAGTCCCCCCCCCACACACACACACACACACACACTCAGGTCCTCACCTGGACACCAGTAAACATCTCTGCAGCAGACTGAGCTCTGGGTCCTGGAGAACACTCTTCATGTCACTGAGGAGCCAATCACACAGCAGAGTCACAACAGACAGCAAATCACAGTCCTCAAACACAGAAGGTCCACCAAACATGTGTGAAGTTGTCCTGCTCTAATTAAATCAATCCCCAGTTGAATGTGTGAGGTCGTCAAGTTCTAACTGAACCAATCCCCAATTGAATGTGTGAGGTCGTCCTGCTCTAACTGAATCAATCCCCAGTTGAAAGTGTGAGGCTGTCAAGTTCTAATTGAATCAATCCCCAATTGAATGTGTGAGGTTGTCCTGCTCTAACTGAATCAATCCCCAGTTGAATGTGTGAGGTCATCAAGTTCTAATTGAATCAATCCCCAGTTGAATGTGTGAGGTCGTCAAGTTCTAATTGAATCAATCTCCAGTTGAATGTGTGAGGTCGTCCTGCTCTAACGGAATCAATCCCCAGTTGAATGTGTGAGGTCGTCAAGTTCTAACTGAATCAATCCCCATTTGAATGTGTGAGGTCGTCAAGTTCTAATTGAATCAATCCCCAGTTGAATGTGTGAGGTCGTCAAGTTCTAACTGAATCAATCCCCAGTTGAAAGTGTGAGGCTGTCAAGTTCTAATTGAATCAATCCCCAATTGAATGTGTGAGGTTGTCCTGCTCTAACTGAATCAATCCCCAGTTGAATGTGTGAGGTCATCAAGTTCTAATTGAATCAATCCCCAGTTGAATGTGTGAGGTCGTCAAGTTCTAATTGAATCAATCTCCAGTTGAATGTGTGAGGTCGTCCTGCTCTAACGGAATCAATCCCCAGTTGAATGTGTGAGGTCGTCAAGTTCTAACTGAATCAATCCCCAGTTGAATGTGTGAGGTCGTCATGCTCTAACGGAATCAATCCCCAGTTGAATGTGTGAGGTCGTCAAGTTCTAACTGAATCAATCCCCAGTTGAATGTGTGAGGTCGTCAAGTTCTAATTGAATCAATCTCCAGTTGAATGTGTGAGGTCGTCAAGTTCTAATTGAATCAATCTCCAGTTGAATGTGTGAGGTCGTCCTGCTCTAACGGAATCAATCCCCAGTTGAATGTGTGAGGTCGTCAAGTTCTAACTGAATCAATCCCCAGTTGAATGTGTGAGGTCGTCAAGTTCTAACTGAATCAATCCCCAGTTGAATGTGTGAGGTCGTCAAGTTCTAACTGAATCAATCCCCAGTTGAATGTGTGAGGTCGTCAAGTTCTAATTGAATCAATCTCCAGTTGAATGTGTGAGGTCGTCCTGCTCTAACGGAATCAATCCCCAGTTGAATGTGTGAGGTCGTCAAGTTCTAACTGAATCAATCCCCAGTTGAATGTGTGAGGTCGTCAAGTTCTAATTGAATCAATCTCCAGTTGAATGTGTGAGGTCGTCCTGCTCTAACGGAATCAATCCCCAGTTGAATGTGTGAGGTCGTCAAGTTCTAACGGAATCAATCCCCAGTTGAATGTGTGAGGTCGTCAAGTTCTAATTGAATCAATCCCCAGTTGAATGTGTCTCACTTGGACAGGGAGTTGAGCTGCTCCTGGATCAGTCCTTTAATTTCATCTTTTTCATTGTAGTCCCTGAAACCGTCAGAGCAGAGCAGAGTTAAAACTGACCTGAGACACCAGTCCGTTTGGATGTTGGTTCAGAACACGTCAGTGCATTCTGAATGAATGCAGAGTTCAGGAAGAGCCATGACAACACGAACAGAAGAAAATACAAGAACATAAATAGAAACAGACAGACAGGTGCCTGTTGTGGTCCTTATGCAGAACCCCCTCTCCCACACTTATGTATTATTCCCCAATTTAACCCCCCCCCCCCCATTAAAAACCTGTATGGGGTCCATGTTCTCCATCCATTAATCCTATTAATTCATGTCGATAATTGGAGTCAAATAAAATTATTGATCATTACATGGTCATCGTCTACATGAATACTTAGTTAAATATTGGAAAAGACCTAAGGGTCTGGAAGGGTTCAACAGGACCCCAGGGTCTGGAACAGGACCCCAGGGTCTGGAAGGGTCCAGAGGGTCTGGATTGGTCTGCTTTTATTGGACCCATGTCCAGAGGAGGTGGACTCGTGTCCAGAGGAGGTGGACCCGTGTCCAGAGGTGGACCCGTGTCCAGGGGTAGACCCGTGTCCAGAGGTGGACCCGTGTCCAGGGGTAGACCCGTGTCCAGAGGTGCCACTTACACCTGGGTGATGTCCATGGTGAAGGTTCCAGACCAGGGCTGAAGGAGGAGGAAGGCCTTCAGGGTGAGAGCAGCTCTGGGGACCAGCAGGTAAGGACACCACACTGGGTCTGGAACCAGGAGAGAGAGCACAAACAAACAAACAAACGAGAAGAAAGAAAGAGAGAGCACAAACAAACAAACAAACGAGAAGAAAGAAAGAGAGAGCACAAACAAACAAACAAACGAGAAGAAAGAAAGAGAGAGCACAAACAAACAAACAAACGAGAAGAAAGAAAGAGAGAGCACAAACAAACAAATGAGAAGAAAGAAAGAGAGAGCACAAACAAACAAACAAACGAGAAGAAAGAAAGAGAGAGCACAAACAAAAAAACAGAAGAAAGAAAGAGAGAGCACAAACAAACAAACAAACAAACGAGAAGAAAGAAAGAGAGAGCACAAACAAACAAACAAACGAGAAGAAAGAAAGAGAGAGCACAAACAAACAGAAGAAAGAAAGAGAGAGCACAAACAAACAAACAAACGAGAAGAAAGAAAGAGAGAGCACAAACAAACAAACAAACGAGAAGAAAGAAAGAGAGAGCACAAACAAACAAAGAACAAGAAAGAATGTAAAAAAACAAAAAAGAACAACATAAACCCATAAAAACCACACATTATTCATCAGATTTAGGACAGATCTCTGTCGTCCTCAGTGTCCAGTCGTCCTCAGTGTGCAGTCGTCCAGTCATCCTGTTGTCCTCAGTGTCCTGTTGTCCTCGGTGTCCTGTCGTCCTTAGTGTCCAGTCATCCTCAGTGTCCTGTCGTCCAGTCATCCTCAGTGTCCGGTCATCCTGTCGTCCAGTCGTCCTATCATCCTTAGCATCCAGTCATCCTCGGTGTCCTGTTGTCCAGTCGTCCAGTCTTCCTCAGTGTCCAATCATCCAGTTGTCCTATTGTCCTCAGTGTCCAGTCATCCCCAGTGTCCTTATGTCCAGTCGTCCTCAGTGTCCAGTCATCCTGTCGTCCAGTCGTCCTCAGTGTCCTTTTGTCCTCAGTGTCCAGTCATCCTCAGTGTCCTTTTGTCCTCAGTGTCCTGCCGTCCAGTCGTCCTCAGTGTGCTGTCGTCTAGTCGTCCACAGTGTCCAGTTGTCCTGAGTCTCCTGTCGTCCTCAGTGTCCTGTCATCCTGTTGTCCTCAGTGTCCTGTCGTCCTCAGTGTCCAGTTGTCCTCAGTGTCCTTTTGTCGTCAGTGTCCAGTCGTCGTCAGTGTCCTGTCGTCCAGTCGTCCTCAGTGTCCAGTCGTCCTCAGTGTCCTTTTGTCCTCAGTGTCCAGTTGTCCTCAGTGTCCTTTTGTCCTCAGTGCCCAGTCGTCCTCAGTGTCCTGCCATCCAGTCGTCCTCAGTGTCCAGTCGTCCTCAGTGTCCTTTTGTCCTCAGTGTCTAGTTGTCCTCAGTGTCCTTTTGTCCTCAGTGTCCTGCCGTCCAGTCGTCCTCAGTGTGCTGTCGTCCTCAGTGTCCTGTCATCCTGTTGTCCTCAGTGTCCTGTCGTCCTCAGTGTCCTTTTGTCGTCAGTGTCCAGTCGTCGTCAGTGTCCTGTCGTCCAGTCGTCCTCAGTGTCCAGTCGTCCTCAGTGTCCTTTTGTCCTCAGTGTCCAGTTGTCCTCAGTGTCCTTTTGTCCTCAGTGCCCAGTCGTCCTCAGTGTCCTGCCATCCAGTCGTCCTCAGTGTCCAGTCGTCCTCAGTGTCCTTTTGTCCTCAGTGCCCAGTCGTCCTCAGTGTCCTGCCATCCAGTCGTCCTCAGTGTCCAGTCGTCCTCAGTGTCCTTTTGTCCTCAGTGTCTAGTTGTCCTCAGTGTCCTGTTGTCCTCAGTGTCCTGCCGTCCAGTCGTCCTCAGTGTGCTGTCGTCCTCAGTGTCCTGTCATCCTGTTGTCCTCAGTGTCCTGTCGTCCTCAGTGTCCTTTTGTCGTCAGTGTCCAGTCGTCGTCAGTGTCCTGTCGTCCAGTCGTCCTCAGTGTCCAGTCGTCCTCAGTGTCCTTTTGTCCTCAGTGTCCAGTTGTCCTCAGTGTCCTTTTGTCCTCAGTGCCCAGTCGTCCTCAGTGTCCTGCCATCCAGTCGTCCTCAGTGTCCAGTCGTCCTCAGTGTCCTTTTGTCCTCAGTGTCCTGCCGTCCAGTCGTCCTCAGTGTGCTGTCGTCCTCAGTGTCCTGTCATCCTGTTGTCCTCAGTGTCCTGTCGTCCTCAGTGTCCATTCGTCCTCAGTGTCCTTTTGTCGTCGGTGTCCAGTCGTCGTCAGTGTCCTGTCGTCCAGTCGTCCTCAGTGTCCAATCGTCCTCAGTGTCCTTTTGTCCTCAGTGTCCAGTTGTCCTCAGTGTCCTTTTGTCCTCAGTGCCCAGTCGTCCTCAGTGTCCTGCCGTCCAGTCGTCCTCAGTGTCCAGTCGTCCTCAGTGTCCTGCCGTCCAGTCGTCCTCAGTGTCCAGTCATCCACAATGTCCTGTCATCCTGTCGTCCTCAGTGTCCTGTTGTCCAGTCGTCCTCAGTGTCCAGTCGTCCACAATGTCCTGTCATCCAGTCGTCCTCAGTGTCCAGTTGTCGACAGTGTCCTGTTGTCCAGTCGTCCTCAGTGTCCTGTCGTCCAGTCGTCTTCAGTGTCCAGTGGTCCAGTTGTCCAGTGGTCCTCACCGCTCAGGTCCTGTTCGTCCATTCTGTAACTGGCCGACTTCATGGCCATCTCCAGGACTCGTATGCAGCCGTCGTCAGATGCCAGGACCACCTTATCTGAGGTGCACCAGTCGATGTCCAGGATGCGGTAGTTGACGTTGCGTCCTATTCGCATGCTGCTGACCATCTGCACCTGCAGGACCACCAAGCACACGTTCAAACACTCCTGTGCACACAGGACACACCCAGAACCCCCAGGATCACCACTGACCCCCCAGTATCACCACTGACCCCCCAGAATCACCACTAACCCCCCAGGATCACCACTGACCCCCCAGTATCACCACTAACCCCCCAGGATCACCACTGACCCCCCAGTATCACTGATGACCCTCCACACAGACACGAGTACTGAACTGGGTCCATGTTCCTCCACCTCCTGGAGCTCAAAACCCCAAAACCCTTGACCTGAGCCTCTATCTGGGCCGCTGATTGAACAGGTAGTTCATAGAGTGTATACAGTGTGCACTGTCTGAGGGTCAGAGGTAGGGTCAGGGTCAGAGTTAGGGTCAGAGGTAGGGTCAGGGTCAGAGGTAGGGTCAGGGTCAGAGGTAGGGTCAGGGTCAGAGGTAGGTTCAGAGTCAGAGGTAGGGTCAGGGTCAGAGGTAGGGTCAGAGTCAGAGGTAGGGTCAGGGTCAGAGGTAGGGTCAGAGTTAGGGTCAGAGTTAGGGTCAGGGTCAGAGGTAGGGTCAGAGTTAGGGTCAGAGTCAGAGGTAGGGTCAGAGTCAGAGGTAGGGTCAGAGTTAGGGTCAGGGTCAGAGTTAGGGTCAGGGTCAGAGGTAGGGTCAGAGTTAGGGTCAGGGTCAGAGGTAGGGTCAGAGTCAGAGGTAGGGTCAGGGTCAGAGGTAGGGTCAGGGTCAGAGGTAGGGTCAGAGTTAGGGTCAGGGTCAGAGTTAGGGTCAGAGTTAGGGTCAGGGTCAGAGGTAGGGTCAGAGTCAGAGGTAGGGTCAGAGTCAGAGGTAGGGTCAGAGTTAGGGTCAGGGTCAGAGGTAGGGTCAGAGTCAGAGGTAGGGTCAGGGTCAGAGGTAGGGTTAGGGTCAGAGTTAGGGTCAGGGTCAGAGGTAGGGTCAGAGGTAGGGTCAGGGTCAGAGGTAGGGTCAGGGTCAGAGGTAGGGTCAGAGGTAGGGTCAGGGTCAGAGGTAGGGTCAGAGTTAGGGTCAGGGTCAGAGGTAGGGTCAGAGTTAGGGTCAGAGTCAGAGGTAGGGTCAGAGTCAGAGGTAGGGTCAGAGTCAGAGGTAGGGTCAGAGTTAGGGTCAGGGTCAGAGGTAGGGTCAGAGTTAGGGTCAGGGTCAGAGTTAGGGTCAGAGTTAGGGTCAGGGTCAGAGTTAGGGTCAGAGTTAGGGTCAGGATCAGAGGTAGGGTCAGAGTTAGGGTCAGAGTCAGAGGTAGGGTCAGAGTTAGGGTCAGAGTCAGAGGTAGGGTCAGAGTTAGGGTCAGGGTCAGAGGTAGGGTCAGAGTTAGGGTCAGGGTCAGAGTTAGGGTCAGAGTTAGGGTCAGAGTCAGAGGTAGGGTCAGAGTTAGGGTCAGAGTCAGAGGTAGGGTCAGAGTTAGGGTCAGGGTCAGAGGTAGGGTCAGAGTTAGGGTCAGGGTCAGAAGTAGGGTCAGAGTTAGGGTCAGGATCAGAGGTAGGGTCAGAGTTAGGGTCAGAGTCAGAGGTAGGGTCAGAGTTAGGGTCAGAGTCAGAGGTAGGGTCAGAGTTAGGGTCAGGGTCCTCACCTCCTTGGTGTCCCAGACCTCGGCTCCATCCGTGTACATGACCAGCAGCTTCTGGTTTCCTTTTCCTGGTGCAAAGCGGATCTTCTTGACCCAGCCCCGGTGCGTTGGGATTCCCCTGAGGATGACCACAGAGGGTTAGGGTTCGGGTTAGGTTTAGGGTTCAGGTTAGGCTTAGGGTTCGGGTTAGGCTTAGGGTTCAGGTTAGGTTTAGGGTTCAGGTTAGGCTTAGGGTTCGGGTTAGGCTTAGGGTTCGGGTTAGGCTTAGGGTTCAGGTTAGGTTTAGGGTTCAGGTTAGGCTTAGGGTTCAGGTTAGGCTTAGGGTTCAGGTTAGGCTTAGGGTTCAGGTTAGGCTTAGGGTTCAGGTTAGGTTTAGGGTTCAGGTTAGGCTTAGGGTTCAGGTTAGGTTTAGGGTTCAGGTTAGGCTTAGGGTTCAGGTTAGGCTTAGGGTTCGGGTTAGGTTTAGGGTTCAGGTTAGGCTTAGGGTTCAGGTTAGGCTTAGGGTTCGGGTTAGGCTTAGGGTTCGGGTTAGGCTTAGGGTTCGGGTTAGGTTTAGGGTTCGGGTTAGGCTTAGGGTTCGGGTTAGGCTTAGGGTTCGGGTTAGGCTTAGGGTTCGGGTTAGGTTTAGGGTTCGGGTTAGGCTTAGGGTTCGGGTTAGGCTTAGGGTTCGGGTTAGGTTTAGGGTTCAGGTTAGGCTTAGGGTTCAGGTTAGGTTTAGGGTTCAGGTTAGGTTTAGGGTTCAGGTTAGGCTTAGGGTTCAGGTTAGGCTTAGGGTTCAGGTTAGGTTTAGGGTTCAGGTTAGGCTTAGGGTTCAGGTTAGGTTTAGGGTTCAGGTTAGGCTTAGGGTTCAGGTTAGGCTTAGGGTTCAGGTTAGGCTTAGGGTTCAGGTTAGGTTTAGGGTTCAGGTTAGGCTTAGGGTTCAGGTTAGGCTTAGGGTTCAGGTTAGGTTTAGGGTTCAGGTTAGGCTTAGGGTTCAGGTTAGGTTTAGGGTTCAGGTTAACCCTAAGCCTCTAACACACTGTGGTGTCATGGCTTTAATAGGAGCGCTCCGTACCTGGACAAACGGGCTTTGAGGTCCCAGAAGTTGAGGTTCCCGTCCACATCTCCGAGCACCAGGGTGTCCCCTTTCCAGGCGATGCAGGCGATGCTGCCCATACTGCCCTGAAACACAGACACACATGGTGAACGGAACAGCACATGCTTTAGCACCGGACCAAGGTTACCGTTAACGAAAACTAACGAAATAATGAAAACTAGAATTGAAAAAAACATTTTCATTAACTGAAATAAATTAAAACTATAATTAAAAGAAAATCCATAACTAACTGAAACTGTATTGTGTGTTTACTAAACTAACTAAAACAGATACAAAATCATGGATCAAATTCCCTTGGTTTTGGTCTTTGTCAATGTCAGATTGATGTTCAGTGGATTTCTTTGTCTCTCTCAGTTTTCTGTGCTGTCTCCATACGACACTTTTTGCTCCGTCACTTGTGTTCACTTGTGGTTTCCAGTCGTCTTCTGGTCCCCACTCTACCTGGAAACATGGAGACTAAAGCAGCAGAGTCCTGTCTGGGACTGATTTGAATACGACGGAAAAGAAAAGAGACCACTGAACTACAACTAAATAAAACTAAAACTACAACTAAACTAAAACTAAGCATTTAGAAAACAATGAAAACTAATAAAAACTATCAAACCTGCTCTAAAAGCGAATTCAAACAAACTGATTTAGAGAAAAAAAGTCCAAACTAAATAAAACTAAAGAATAATGAAGAGTCTAAAACTATTGGAACTTTGCACTGGACCCGTTCATGAAGGTGACCATCCATATGTGAGCTCATTCAGAAAACAACTGTTTGGTCGGTCAAACATAAAAACATGAGTTTGCAGAAGTTGAATGGGGAGTTCTAAACGGATCTGTTTAACAATAACAGTCTGTTCATTTAATGGTTGAAGCTGAAACAGATTTGGTGTGATCTGAAGTGTGACTTTGACACCTTCAAACCCACACATGCACCACAGACCTGAAACAGCAGATGGATAAACAACAGCTGCATCTGGACTGTAGTAAACCACTACAACTACAACTACAGCGCTGTAGTTCAGAGTTCAAATCCAGAAGCAGTCAGTCCTGCTGTTAGAACACCCTTCCCTCCATCCCTGACGTTCCTGCGTGAATAAAAACCAGATGGATTAAACATACGTACAGGAGCTAAACCAGTCCGACTCCTGAGTTTAACCTGAGACACAACGCTGAAGTGAAGACGGCGAGCGTCAGCTGGACACAGAGGGTTCGGGTTACAGAGGCTGAAAACGTCCTGACAGAGACATGAAGACATTCCATCATCCTGGAGGACTGCACAACCTGAGGACAGGCCGCCACCAGTCATCCATTTGAAATCCAAATCGGATTTTTTAATTAGGACGACTTTTAAAAAAGAGAAATCGTCAAATGGATTTCATCTGTCTCATGCCTCCGGGCTACCGTAGGCTCCTCCTCCAGGCTACTGTAGGCTCCTCCTCCAGGGTACTGTAAACTCCTCCTCCTGGCTACTGGAGGCTCCTCCTCCTACTATAAACTCCTCCTCCTGGCTACCGTAGGCTCCTCCTCCAGGCTACTGTAGGCTCTTCCTCCGGGCTACTGTAAACTCCTCCTCCTGGCTACCGTAGGCTCCTCCTCCAGGCTACTGTAGGCTCTTCCTCCAGGCTACTGTAAACTCCTCCTCCAGGCTACTGTAGGCTCCTCCTCCAGGCTACTGTAAACTCCTCCTCCAGGCTACTGTAGGCTCCTCCTCCAGGCTACTGTAGGCTCTTCCTCCAGGCTACTGTAAACTCCTCCTCCAGGCTACTGTAGGCTCCTCCTCCAGGCTACTGTAGGCTCTTCCTCCAGGCTACTGTAGGCTCTTCCTCCAGGCTACTGTAAACTCCTCCTCCAGGCTACTGTAGGCTCCTCCTCCAGGCTACTGTAGGCTCTTCCTCCTGGCTACCGTAGGCTCCTCCTCCAGGCTACTGTAGGCTCTTCCTCCAGGCTACTGTAAACTCCTCCTCCTGGCTACTGGAGGCTCCTCCTCCTGGCTACTATAAACTCCTCCTCCTGGCTACCGTAGGCTCCTCCTCCAGGCTACCGCAGGCTCCTCCTCCTGGCTACCAGAGGCTCCTCCTCCAGGCTACCAGAGGCTCCTCCTCCTATCAGTGACAGCGCCCTTTCACATTAGTCTGTGTAATGACCACGGACATTAAATCTGTTCATGAACACACAGTACTTACAGCAGTATAAGCACGCACGCATGCACAGATCCTGCAGTTTAAATAGAACCACATGAGGATCACTCATATTTAAACAGAACCACATGTGGATCACTCATATTTAAACAGAACCACATGAGGATCACTCATATTTAAACAGAACCACATGAGGATCACTCATATTTAAACAGAACCACATGTGGATCACTCATATTTAAACAGAACCACATGAGGATCACTCATATTTAAACAGAACCACATGTGGATCACTCATATTTAAACAGAACCACATGAGGATCACTCTTATTTAAACAGATCCACATGTGGATCACTCATATTTAAACAGATCCACATGTGGATCACTCATATTTAAACAGAACCACATGTGGATCACTCATATTTAAACAGAACCACATGTGGATCACTCTTATTTAAACAGAACCACATGTGGATCACTCATATTTAAACAGAACCACATGTGGATCACTCATATTTAAACAGAACCACATGTGGATCACTCATATTTAAATAGAACCACATGAGGATCACTCATATTTAAACAGAACCACATGAGGATCACTCTTATTTAAACAGATCCACATGTGGATCACTCATATTTAAACAGAACCACATGTGGATCACTCATATTTAAACAGAACCACATGTGGATCACTCATATTTAAACAGAACCACATGTGGATCACTCATATTTAAATAGAACCACATGAGGATCACTCATATTTAAACAGAACCACATGAGGATCACACTTATTTAAACAGATCCACATGAGGATCACTCATATTTAAACAGAACCACATGAGGATCACTCATATTTAAACAGAACCACATGTGGACCACTCATATTTAAACAGAACCACATGTGGATCACTCATATTTAAACAGAACCACATGTGGATCACTCATATTTAAACAGAACCACATGTGGATCACTCATATTTAAACAGAACCACATGAGGATCACTCATATTTAAACAGAACCACATGTGGATCACTCATATTTAAACAGAACCACATGAGGATCACTCATATTTAAACAGAACCACATGTGGACCACTCATATTTAAACAGAACCACATGAGGATCACTCATATTTAAATAGAACCACATGTGGATCACTCATATTTAAACAGAACCACATGTGGATCACTCATATTTAAACAGAACCACATGTGGACCACTCATATTTAAACAGAACCACATGAGGATCACTCATATTTAAACAGAACCACATGTGGATCACTCATATTTAAACAGAACCACATGAGGATCACTCATATTTAAATAGAACCACATGTGGATCACTCGTATTTAAACAGAACCACATGTGGATCACTCATATTTAAACAGAACCATGTGGATCACTCATATTTAAACAGAACCACATGTGGATCACTCATATTTAAACAGAACCACATGAGGATCACTCATATTTAAACAGAACCACATGTGGATCACTCATATTTAAACAGAACCACATGTGGATCACTCATATTTAAACAGAACCACATGTGGATCACTCATATTTAAACAGAACCACATGTGGATCACTCATATTTAAACAGATCCACATGTGGATCACTCATATTTAAACAGAACCACATGTGGATCACTCATATTTAAACAGAACCACATGTGGATCACTCATATTTAAACAGAACCACATGTGGATCACTCATATTTAAACAGAACCACATGAAGATCACTCATATTTAAACAGAACCACATGAGGATCACTCATATTTAAACAGAACCACATGAGGATCACTCATATTTAAACAGAACCACGTGTGGATCACTCATATTTAAATAGAACCACATGAGGATCACTCATATTTAAACAGAACCACATGAGGATCACTCATATTTAAACAGAACCACGTGTGGATCACTCATATTTAAACAGAACCACGTGTGGATCACTCTTATTTAAACAGAACCACATGAGGATCACTCATATTTAAACAGAACCACATGTGGATCACTCATATTTAAACAGAACCACATGTGGATCACTCATATTTAAACAGAACCACGCGTGGATCACTCATATTTAAACAGAACCATATGTGGATCACTCATATTTAAACAGAACCACATGTGGATCACTCTTATTTAAACAGAACCACATGAGGATCACTCATATTTAAACAGAACCACATGAGGATCACTCATGTTTAAACAGAACCACATGTGGATCACTCATATTTAAACAGAACCACATGTGGATCACTCATATTTAAACAGATCCACATGTGGATCACTCATATTTAAACAGAACCACATGTGGATCACTCATATTTAAACAGAACCACATGTGGATCACTCTTATTTAAACAGAACCACATGAGGATCACTCATATTTAAACAGAACCACATGAGGATCACTCATATTTAAACAGAACCACATGTGGACCACTCATATTTAAACAGAACCACATGAGGATCACTCATATTTAAATAGAACCACATGAGGATCACTCATATTTAAACAGAACCACATGAGGATCACTCATATTTAAACAGAACCACGTGTGGATCACTCATATTTAAACAGAACCACGTGTGGATCACTCTTATTTAAACAGAACCACATGAGGATCACTCATATTTAAACAGAACCACATGTGGATCACTCATATTTAAACAGAACCACATGTGGATCACTCATATTTAAACAGAACCACGCGTGGATCACTCATATTTAAACAGAACCATATGTGGATCACTCATATTTAAACAGAACCACAAGTGGATCACTCTTATTTAAACAGAACCACATGAGGATCACTCATATTTAAACAGAACCACATGAGGATCACTCATGTTTAAACAGAACCACATGTGGATCACTCATATTTAAACAGAACCACATGTGGATCACTCATATTTAAACAGATCCACATGTGGATCACTCATATTTAAACAGAACCACATGTGGATCACTCATATTTAAACAGAACCACATGTGGATCACTCTTATTTAAACAGAACCACATGAGGATCACTCATATTTAAACAGAACCACATGTGGATCACTCATATTTAAACAGAACCACATGTGGATCACTCATATTTAAACAGAACCACATGTGGATCACTCATATTTAAAGAGAACCACATGTGGATCACTCATATTTAAACAGAACCACATGAGGATCACTCATATTTAAACAGAACCACATGTGGATCACTCATATTTAAACAGATCCACATGTGGATCACTCATATTTAAGTAGAACCACATGTGGATCACTCATATTTAAACAGAACCACATGTGGATCACTCATATTTAAACAGATCCACATGTGGATCACTCATATTTAAACAGAACCACATGTGGATCACTCATATTTAAACAGAACCACATGTGGATCACTCATATTTAAACAGAACCACATGTGGATCACTCATATTTAAACAGAACCACATGAAGATCACTCATATTTAAACAGAACCACATGAGGATCACTCATATTTAAACAGAACCACGTGTGGATCACTCATATTTAAATAGAACCACATGAGGATCACTCATATTTAAACAGAACCACATGAGGATCACTCATATTTAAACAGAACCACGTGTGGATCACTCATATTTAAACAGAACCACGTGTGGATCACTCTTATTTAAACAGAACCACATGAGGATCACTCATATTTAAACAGAACCACGTGTGGATCACTCATATTTAAACAGAACCACGCGTGGATCACTCATATTTAAACAGAACCATATGTGGATCACTCATATTTAAACAGAACCACATGTGGATCACTCTTATTTAAACAGAACCACATGAGGATCACTCCTATTTAAACAGAACCACATGAGGATCACTCATATTTAAACAGAACCACATGTGGATCACTCATATTTAAACAGATCCACATGTGGATCACTCATATTTAAACAGAACCACATGTGGATCACTCATATTTAAACAGAACCACATGTGGATCACTCTTATTTAAACAGAACCACATGAGGATCACTCATATTTAAACAGATCCACATGTGGATCACTCATATTTAAACAGAACCACATGAGGATCACTCATATTTAAACAGAACCACATGTGGATCACTCATATTTAAACAGATCCACATGTGGATCACTCATATTTAAACAGAACCACATGTGGATCACTCATATTTAAACAGATCCACATGTGGATCACTCATATTTAAACAGAACCACATGTGGATCACTCATATTTAAACAGAACCACATGTGGATCACTCATATTTAAACAGATCCACATGTGGATCACTCATATTTAAACAGAACCACATGAGGATCACTCTTATTTAAACAGAACCACATGTGGATCACTCATATTTAAACAGAACCACATGTGGATCACTCTTATTTAAACAGAACCACATGAGGATCACTCATATTTAAACAGAACCACATGAGGATCACTCTTATTTAAACAGAACCACATGAGGATCACTCTTATTTAAACAGAACCACATGTGGATCACTCATATTTAAACAGAACCACATGTGGATCACTCATATTTAAACAGAACCACATGTGGATCACTCATATTTAGTGCTCCACACATGACTAATGCCTGTCTTACAGTGGCGTCACTTCCTTGGCCCAGATTCCCCAAAAAGAAAAAAAAATAAATACATTTTTTGTTACAATTAATTCATTTCTCTTACTTGCTAAATTTTCATTCACAAATGTAAGATCTTTAACACAAAACCAAATATTTATTTTTTGAAAGTTGTTGAACTTTATTCAAAGCTGTTGGATAAATCTGGAAACAAAAGGCTGTAAAAACCATCAGTATTTGCTCTGATTCAGACAGTGGATCATAGTGGATTCCCCTGGAAAACTTCTGTTATTTTCTTGTTGTATACATTGTTTGTATACTCAACTGCATTCAACAAAGACTTAATGAAGAATAAAATAAACTTCTGAGGGCCAATCACTGACCCCATCACAGATCTGAGGTCGGAGCAGTGCCTTGCATTGTGGGCTGTTCACAGAAACCACAGGCTGACTTCTGTGGTCTTTGGTAGTTTTATCCAAAAATCGAAAATCGAGTTTCTAGAGGAAAAAAATTTGGATTTTATTTTTTGCCAAAATCGTGCAGCCCTACCTGAGGACTACGAAAATGGTGGAACAGCGACTCTGACAAAGATCAGGCTTGAACTCCTGTGTCTGTGACCTCAAAACACAAAGACAGGCCCACCCACAATGCAACAGGGCTCCAACAAACACACTGTGATTCTCAGATTCTGCACCGAAGACAATGACGACAAAACGTTCAAAACATTAAAACACTTCCAGCGTCCCTGAATGTCAGCATCAGGTTCTGTCTCTATGTTCCTGTGGTCTGTCAATCTAACAACAGAAGTGGGCGGGACTTTCACTGCAGGAGAACGTGGAACCAGACCTACGGTGAGTCTGACCCCCCTGCAGGAGAACGTGGAACCGGACCTACGGTGAGTCTGACCCCCCTGGTTTACAGCTTCTTTACAGGCTTTATTCTGAAGTGAGACTAAAAGCTGGACATGTGGACTCATATATGTGTGTGTGGACTCATACGAGTGTGTGTGGACTCATACGAGTGTGTGTGGACTCATACAAGTGTGTGTGGACTCATATATGTGTGTGTGGACTCATACGAGTGTGTGTGGAATCATATATGTGAGTGTGGACTCATACGAGTGTGTGTGGACTCATACCAGTGTGTGTGGACTCATACGAGTGTGTGTGGACTCATACGAGTGTGTACACTCATATGTGTGTGTGGACTAATACGTGTGTGTGGACTCATACATGTGTATGTGGACTCATACGTGTGTGGACTCATACGTGTGTGTGGACTCATATGTGTGTGGACTCATATGTGTGTGTGGACTGATACATGTGTGGACTCATACGAGTGTGTGTGGACTCATATATGTGTGTGTGGACTCATACGAGTGTGTGTGGACTCATATATGTGTGTGTGGACTCATACGTGTGTGTAGACTCATATGTGTGTGTGGACTCATACGTGTGTGTGGACTCATACATGTATGTGGACTCATATATGTATGTGTGGACTCATATGTATGTGTGGACTCATATGTGTGTGTGGTCTCATACGTGTGTGTACTCATACGTGTGTGTGTGTGTGGACTCATAAATGTGTGTGGACTCATATGTGTGTGTGGACTCATACGTGTGTGGACTCATACATGTGTGTGGACTCATAAGTGTGTGGACTCATATATGTGTGTGGACTCATACATGTGTGCGGACACATATGTGTGTGTGGACTCATACATGTGTGTGGACTCATATGTGTGTGTGGACTCATACATGTGTGTGGACTCATACATGTGTGTATGGATTCATATATGTGTGTGGACTCATATATGTGTGTGTGGACTCATACATGTGTGTGTGGACTCATACATGTGTGTGTGGACTCATACGTATGTGGACTCATATATGTGTGTGTGGACTCATACATGTGTGTGTGGACTCATACGTGTGTGTGGACTCATACGTGTGTGTAGACTCATGTGTGTGTGGCTCATACATGTGTGTGTGGACTCATACGTGTGTGTAGACTCATGTGTGTGTGGCTCATACATGTGTGTGTGGACTCATACATGTGTGTGCGGACTCATATATGTGTGTGTGTGGACTCATACGTGTGTGTAGACTCATGTGTGTGTGGCTCATACATGTGTGTGTGGACTCATACATGTGTGTGCGGATTCACATGTGTGTGTGGACTCATATATGTGTGTGTGGACTCATACGTGTGTGTAGACTCATATGTGTGTGTGGACTCATACGTGTGTGTGGACTCATACATGTGTGTGTGGACTCATGTGTGTGGACTCATACGTGTGTGTGGACTCATACGTGTATGTGGACTCATATATGTATGTGTGGACTCATATGTATGTGTGGACTCATGTGTGTGTGGTCTCATACGTGTGTGGACTCATACGTGTGTGTGTGTGGACTCATTTGTGTGTGGACTCATAAACGTGTGTGGACTCATATGTGTGTGTGGATTCATACATGTGTGTGGACTCATAAGTGTGTGGACTCATATATGTGTGTGCACTCATACATGTGTGCGGACTCATATGTGTGTGTGGACTCATACATGTGTGTGGACTCATACATGTGTGTGTGGACTCATACATGTGTGTGTGGACTCATACATGTGTGTATGGATTCATATATGTGTGTGGACTCATATATGTGTGTGTGGACTCATACATGTGTGTGTGGACGCATACATGTGTGTGTGGACTCATACGTGTGTGGACTCATATATGTGTGTGTGGACTCATACGAGTGTGTGTGGACTCATATATGTGTGTGTGGACTCATACGTGTGTGTAGACTCATATGTGTGTGTGGACTCATACGTGTGTGTGGACTCATACGTGTATGTGGACTCATATATGTATGTGTGGACTCATATGTATGAGTGGACTCATATGTGTGTGTGGTCTCATACGTGTGTGTACTCATACGTGTGTGTGTGTGGACTCATAAATGTGTGTGGACTCATATGTGTGTGTGGACTCATACATCTGGGTGTGGACTCATACGTGTGTGGACTCATATATGTGTGTATGGATTCATATATGTGTGTGGACTCATATATGTGTGTGTGGACTCATACATGTGTGTGTGGACTCATACATGTGTGTGTGGACTCATACATGTGTGGACTCATATGTGTGTGTGGACTCATATGTGTGTGTGGACTCATACGTGTGTGTGGACTCATACGTGTATGTAGACTCATATGTGTGTGTGGACTCATACATGTGTGTGTGGACTCATACGTGTGTGTGTGGACTCATGTGTGTGGATTCATACGTGTGTGTGGACTCATACGTGTATGTGGACTCATATATGTATGTGTGGACTCATAAGTGTGTGGACTCATTTGTGTGTGGACTCATACATGTGTGCGGACACATATGTGTGTGTGGACTCATACATGTGTGTGGACTCATATGTGTGTGTGGACTCATATGTGTGTGTGGACTCATACATGTGTGTGGACTCATACATGTGTGTATGGATTCATATATGTGTGTGGACTCATATATGTGTGTGTGGACTCATACATGTGTGTGTGGACTCATACGTATGTGGACTCATATATGTGTGTGTGGACTCATACATGTGTGTGTGGACTCATAGGTGTGTGTGGACTCATACGTGTGTGTAGACTCGTGTGTGTGGCTCCTACATGTGTGTGTGGACTCATACGTGTGTGCGGACTCATATGTGTGTGTGGACTCATACGTGTGTGTAGACTCATGTGTGTGTGGCTCATACATGTGTGTGTGGACTCATACATGTGTGTGCGGACTCACATGTGTGTGTGGACTCATATATGTGTGTGTGTGGACTCATACGTGTGTGTAGACTCATATGTGTGTGTGGACTCATACGTGTGTGTGGACTCATACATGTGTGTGTGGACTCATGTGTGTGGACTCATATGTGTGTGTGGACTCATACGTGTATGTGGACTCATATATGTATGTGTGGACTCATGTGTGTGTGGTCTCATACGTGTGTGGACTCATATATGTGTGTGGACTCATACGTGTGTGTGGACTCATATGTATGTGTGGACTCATATATGTGTGTGGACTCATACATGTGTGCGGACACATATGTGTGTGTGGACTCATACATGTGTGTGGACTCATATGTGTGTGTGGACTCATATGTGTGTGTGGACTCATACATGTGTGTGGACTAATATGTGTGTGTGGACTCATACATGTGTGTGTGGACTCATACGTATGTGGACTCATATATGTGTGTGTGGACTCATACATGTGTGTGTGGACTCATACGTGTGTGTGGACTCATACGTGTGTGTAGACTCATGTGTGTGTGGCTCATACATGTGTGTGTGGACTCATACGTGTATGCGGACTCATATGTGTGTGTGGACTCATACGTGTGTGTAGACTCATATGTGTGTGTGGACTCATACGTGTGTGTAGACTCGTGTGTGTGGCTCATACATGTGTGTGTGGACTCATACATGTGTGTGTGGACTCACATGTGTGTGTGGACTCATATATGTGTGTGTGTGGACTCATACGTGTGTGTAGACTCATATGTGTGTGTGGACTCATACGTGTGTGTGGACTCATACATGTGTGTGTGGACTCGTGTGTGGACTCATATGTGTGTGTGGACTCATACGTGTATGTGGACTCATATATGTATGTGTGGACTCATGTGTGTGTGGTCTCATACGTGTGTGGACTCATATATGTGTGTGGACTCATACGTGTGTGTGGACTCATACGTGTATGTGGACTCATATATGTATGTGTGGACTCATATGTATGTGTGGACTCATATGTGTGTGTGGTCTCATACGTGTGTGAACTCATACGTGTGTGTGTGTGGACTCATTTGTGTGTGGAGTCATAAACGTGTGTGGACTCATATGTGTGTGTGGACTCATACATGTGTGTGGACTCATAAGTGTGTGGACTCATATATGTGTGTGCACTCATACATGTGTGCGGACTCATATGTGTGTGTGGACTCATACATGTGTGTGGACTCATATGTGTGTGTGGACTCATACATGTGTGTGTGGACTCATACATGTGTGTATGGATTCATATATGTGTGTGGACTCATATATGTGTGTGTGGACTCATACATGTGTGTGTGGACTCATACATGTGTGTGTGGACTCATACGTGTGTGGACTCATATATGTGTGTGTGGACTCATACATGTGTGTGTGGACTCATACATGTGTGTGTGGACTCATACGTGTGTGGACTCATATATGTGTGTGTGGACTCATATGTGTGTGTGGACTCATACGTCTGTGTGGACTCATACGTGTATGTAGACTCATATGTGTGTGTGGACTCATACATGTGTGTGTGGACTCATACGTGTGTGTGTGGACTCATATATGTGTGTGTGGACTCATATATGTGTGTGTGGACTCATACGTGTGTGTAGACTCATATGTGTGTGTGGACTCATACGTGTGTGTGGACTCATACATGTGTGTGTGGACTCGTGTGTGGATTCATACGTGTGTGTGGACTCATACGTGTATGTGGACTCATATATGTATGTGTGGACTCATATGTATGTGTGGACTCATGTGTGTGTGGTCTCATACGTGTGTGGACTCATACATGTGTGTGTGGACTCATATGTGTGTGGACTCATATATGTGTGTGAACTCATACGTGTGTGTGGACTCATACGTGTATGTGGACTCATATATGTATATGTGGACTCATATGTGTGTGTGGTCTCATACGTGTGTGGACTCATACGTGTGTGTGTGTGGACTCATAAATGTGTGTGGACTCATATGTGTGTGTGGACTCATACGTGCGTGGACTCATACATGTGTGTGGACTCATAAGTGTGTGGACTCATATATGTGTGTGGACTCATACATGTGTGCGGACTCATATGTGTGTGTGGACTCATACATGTGTGTGGACTCATATGTGTGTGTGGACTCATACATGTGTGTGTGGACTCATACGTGTGTGTGGACTCATATGTGTGTGTGGACTCATACGTGTGTGTAGACTCATGTGTGTGTGGCTCATACATGTGTGTGTGGACTCATACGTGTGTGCGGACTCATATGTGTGTGTGGACTCATACGTGTGTGTGGACTCATACGTGTATGTAGACTCATATGTGTGTGTGGACTCATACGTGTGTGTGTGGACTCATATATGTGTGTGTGGACTCATACATTTGTTTGTGGACTCATACATGTGTGTGTGGACTCATACGTGTGTGTGTAGACTCATATGTGTGTGTGGACTCATACGTGTGTGTGGACTCATACATGTGTGTGTGGACTCATGTGTGTGGATTCATACGTGTGTGTGGACTCATACGTGTATGTGGACTCATATGTATGTTGACTCATATATGTATGTGTGGACTCATGTGTGTGTGGTCTCATACGTGTGTGGACTCATACATGTGTGTGTGGACTCATATGTGTGTGGACTCATATATGTGTGTGGACTCATACGTGTGTGTGGACTCATACGTGTATGTGGACTCATATATGTATGTGTGGACTCATATGTGTGTGTGGTCTCATACGTGTGTGGACTCATACGTGTGTGAATGTGGACTCATAAATGTGTGTGGACTCATATGTGTGTGTGGACTCATACGTGTGTGGACTCATACATGTGTGTGGACTCATAAGTGTGTGGACTCATATATGTATGATGACTCATACATGTGTGCAGACTCATATGTGTGTGTGGACTCATACATGTGTGTGGACTCATATGTGTGTGTGGACTCATACATGTGTGTGTGGACTCATACATGTGTGTGTGGACTCATATGTGTGTGTGGACTCATACGTGTGTGTAGACTCATGTGTGTGTGGCTCATACATGTGTGTGTGGACTCATACGTGTGTGCGGACTCATATGTGTGTGTGGACTCATACGTGTGTGTGGACTCATACGTGTATGTAGACTCATATGTGTGTGTGGACTCATACGTGTGTGTGGACTCATACGTGTGTGTGTGGACTCATACGTGTGTGTGTGGACTCATATATGTGTGTGTGGACTCATACATTTGTTTGTGGACTCATACATGTGTGTGTGGACTCATACATGTGTGTGGACTCATGTGTGTGGACTCATACATGTGTTTGTGGACTCATACGTGTGTGTGGACTCATATTTGTGTGTGTGGACTCATATTTGTGTTTGTGGACTCATACATGTGTGTGGACTCATACATGTGTGTGTGGACTCATACATGTGTGTAGACTCACATCGGGGGGGATCCGTGCTCCATCTTTGACGGTGTTGCCCTCCACTGTGATGTGGTACACCTGTCCGTCAGTGTCCGTGAACACAAAGTGCTCCCGGGCTGAGATAGCCTGGCTGGTCTCAGATTTACTCTCTGCATCCTGGAGGAGACTGCACACACAAACAACACAAACATCACAAGATTAATACACAAACAACACAAGCAACACAAGGTTAATAAACAAACAACTCAAGATTAATACACAAGCAACACAAACAACACAAGATTAATACCCACTATGGGAGACCTAATCTATGCCTATGGAGAGGAGCAGTTTGGAGCAGCCAAAAGAAAGAGAATTACATCAAGGACACCCGCCAAGTCCAGGAAGCAGAAAGAGATGGACGGACTAGTCAGAGAGAGGAGGTAGTTGAAGAAACAATATAGAGGAAGGCCACAGACGAGGAAAGGGAAGGCATAAACCTGCTGCAGGAAGAGATCAGGAATAGGCTTGCAACACTGAGGAGATCTGAAAATCTGCTCAGGAAGCACAAGACGAGGGACCAGATGAGAGCACGCTTCTACAAAGACCCCTTCAAAGTCATGAAGTGCCTCTTCACAAAGGAGAAGAGTAGAAGTCTCTCAATGTCAAAGGCAGCCTTGGAACAGCACATGAAAGAGTGCTGCAGAGATAACCAATGCCACAAAGAGATTACCCTCCTGCCTGACATGCCACCAATCAAGGCACCAGAGCACCAGCTGGATGTCAGCCCACCAAGATGGAGCGAGGAGCAGAGCACAGTGCATAGGGCAAGGGCCGCATCAGCCCCAGGTCCCAACAGAGTTCCACACAGGCTTTACAAGAATGCACCAAATGTCCTCCGATTCCTCTGGAAACTCATGAGGATGGTATGGCAAAGGAAGGAAATCCCAACATCGTGGAGGAGAGCTGGAGGAATCCTTATCCCGAAGGAAAAGGACTCGTCTGAGATCAGCCAATTCCGCCAGATCGGCCTCCTAAACATTGAGGGAAAAATCTTCGGCGTGCTGGCACACAGGCTGGCAGGATACCTGCAGAGAAACCACCTAATCGACACGCCAATCCAGAAAGCAGGCATCTCAGGCTTCTCTGGCTGTTTGGAACATGCGAGCACCATCTGGCATCAGATCAAGGTTGCCAAGAAGGAGGGAACAGATCTTCATGTGGTGTTCCTGGATCTAGCCAATGCCTTTGGCTCAGTCCCTCACAACTTCCTGTGGACTGCCTTTGAATTCTTCAAGGTCCCAGCAGCTCTCACAAACCTGGTCAAGGCCTACTTCCAGGATGTGCAGATATGCTTTACAACATCAGAGTACACCACAGCATGGCAACACCTTGAAGTGGGAATCATGGCCGGCTGCACCATCTCCCCACTGGCCTTCACCACGGCCATGGAGGTGATCATTCGAGCATCTCGGTGGGTGGTTGGAGGTCAGCGCAGAAGACCTGGCCTGATGCTCCCGCCTGTTAGAGCCTATATGGATGACCTCACAACACTCACCACAACCAAGCCTTGCACTGTGCGTCTGCTGGGCAAGCTCCAAGGTAACATCGAGCGGGCACGCATGAAGATCAAGCCGTACAAGTCCAGAAGCATCTCCATCGTGAAGGGGAAGCTATCAGATCAACGCTTCCACATTGGTGATAAGCCTATCCCAACAGTCTCGGAGAAGCCTGCGAAGAGTCTTGGGCGATGGTATGATGCTACCCTCAAGGACTCAGAGCAAATAGATCAGCTCATGAAGGATGTAACCAGCGGCCTTCAGAACATTGACAGAACCGCACTACCCGGCAGGCTGAAGCTCTGGTGCATGCAGTTTGGACTCTTTCCATGCCTCATGTGGCCACTAACCCTATATGAAGTTCCAGTCTCAAAGGTGGAGAAGATGGAGAGACTGGTCAGCTCATATGTAAGGAAGTGGCTTGGACTTCCCAGGTGCCTTAGTATCATTGGGCTCTATGGAAAATGAGTCTTGGAGTTGCCCATTTCCAGTCTCACAGAAGAGTTCAAGTGCGCCAAAGTGAGGCTGGAGATGACACTGTCGGACACAAACGATCCTTTGATAGCCCAAGTTACCCCCATCCTGGTCACTGGGAGAGGGTGGAACTCAGCAGAAGCCACTGAGCAGGCAATGGCCACACTCAGGCACAGAGACATTGTGGGACGAGTGCAGCCAGGAAGGAGTGGTCTTGGCAGTGGAGACAGCACACCAGTCTGGAACAAGGCTACTGCACCCCAGAGGTGCAAACTGGTCATTCAGGAGGTGCACCGACAAGAAGAGGCAACAAGGTGTGCAAAGGCGCTGGCACAGGCAAAGCAAGAGTAATGGATGACTTGGGAGGGAGTGGAGAAGAAGAGGATCTCCTGGCAGGAGCTCTGGGAGTCTGAGGCATTCAGGGCAAGCTTGACCATCAAGGCTGCCTGTGATGTGCTACCATCGCCCACGAATCTGAGCCAGTTCCCTCTGCCCATCTCCAGCCACACTCAAGTACATCCTGGTGGGCTGCAAGACCAGCCTTACTCATGGCTGTTACACCTGGCAACACAACCAGGCACTACAGTGTCTCGCAGCTGTGCTGGAAAAACCAGTGGACAAGAATCCATGCCCTCCCGCCCCCAGCAGCTCGCTGGCAAACAACAACCTTTGTCCGGGAGGACGTGAGCCAAGCCAGTCTCGTCAACCCAAGACCAGGGGCTGGGAGGCTTGGTGGGGAACGCGACTGGAAGCTAAGGGCAGACATAGACCAGAAGCTCTGCTCCCCAGTGGAGATCACATCAACCAACCTGAGGCCAGACCTCGTGCTGTGGTCAGCGTCCCTCAAGCTTGTTTACATCATTGAGCTCACGGTCCCCTGGGAGAGTGCTGTGGAGGAGGCCTATGAGCGCAAGAAACTGAGGTATGCCGACCTGCAGCTAATATACAAAAACAAGGCTGGACTGCAAAAGTCTGCCCCGTGGAAGTAGAGGCTGCAGAGGGTTTGTGGCTGCCTCAACATCCAGACTGCTTTGGGAATTGGGAGGGAGGGCTCACCGGCAGGCTGTTAAAGACCTCTGGAAGGCCGTAGAGAAGGGGAGTCAGTGGGTGTGGTGGAAGAGGAAGGACTCGACGTGGGCGGTCAAGTTAGTGGTGGCACCTAGGGGGTGAGCCCAGGACACTGGGTCTCACTGCTGAACCGTCTGGAGGTGTCGTGGGTCCAGTCAGCCAAACACCGGTGAAGGAGGGAGCCCACCTGATGACCCGAAGGGTGCCACCGCTCACAGTACCAACCCAAAGTCTCATGTATGCAAGATAGGGATCTGAACATCTAGTCCTACAGAACTGATCACAAACAACAAAAACAACACAACACAACACAGTATTCACAATACTGACACACAAACAACACAATATTAATAGGCTGGTTTTGGGGGGTTTGGGTCTGGACCTCAGATGGAACAGGTCTCAGTCTGGTTTCGGGGGGTTTGGGTGTGCCTGCCTGGTGGACCTGCTCCCACATGTGGACCAGGTCTTCCCTCCAGGTCCAGGTCCTGTCCTGGTTCTTCTGTCCTGGTTCTTGCATCCTCACCTGATCACTGATGACTCCACGCTGCTCTGCTCTGCGTCGGACACCGTCTGCCGGGCCATGGCCTCTCTGGCCAACATCTGCTTCTTCTTCAGACTCTTCAGGTTGTGAGATGGAGACCATTCCTGTTCAGAGAGAAAAGCACACCAGGTGAAGTGTTAAATCTGAGGTGTTAAATCTGAGGTGTTAGATGTAAGGTGTTAAATGTGTTCCCAGTGTAAACTCATCTGTTCAGTGTAAACTCATGTGTTCAGTCTGTTCAGTGTAAACTCATCTGTTCAGTCTGTTCAGTGTAAACTCATCTGTTCACTCTGTTCAGTGTAAACTCATGTGTTCAGTCTGTTCAGTGTAAACTCATGTGTTCAGTCTGTTCAGTGTAAACTCATCTGTTCACTCTGTTCAGTGTAAACTCATGTGTTCAGTCTGTTCAGTGTAAACTCATGTGTTCAGTCTGTTCAGTGTAAACTCATCTGTTCAGTGTAAACTCATCTGTTCACTCTGTTCAGTGTAAACTCATCTGTTCAGTGTGTTCAGTGTAAACTCTTCCTCTCTTCCTCCTCCTCTCTCTTCTCTCTTCTTTCAGCTGTTGTCCTGTCAGTCTCCTCTCCTCCTCCTCTATGACCTCCTCTCTTCCTCCTCCTCTCTCTTCTCTCTTCTTTCAGCTGTTGTCCTGTCAGTCTCCTCTCCTCCTCCTCTATGACCTCCTCTCTTCCTCCTCCTCTCTCTTCTCTCTTCTTTCAGCTGTTGTCCCTATCAGTCTCCTCTCCTCCTCCTCTATGACCTCCTCTCTTCCTCCTCCTCTCTCTTCTCTCTTCTTTCAGCTGTTGTCCTGTCAGTCTCCTCTCCTCCTCCTCTATGACCTCCTCTCTTCCTCCTCCTCTCTCTTCTCTCTTCTTTCAGCTGTTGTCCTGTCAGTCTCCTCTCCTCCTCCTCTATGACCTCCTCTCTTCCTCCTCCTCTCTCTTCTCTCTTCTTTCAGCTGTTGTCCTGTCAGTCTCCTCTCCTCCTCTATGACCTCCTCTCTTCCTCCTCCTCTCTCTTCTCTCTTCTTTCAGCTGTTGTCCTGTCAGTCTCTCTCCTCCTCCTCTATGACCTCCTCTCTTCCTCCTCCTCTCTCTTCTCTCTTCTTTCAGCTGTTGTCCTGTCAGTCTCCTCTCCTCCTCCTCTATGACCTCCTCTCTTCCTCCTCCTCTCTCTTCTCTCTTCTTTCAGCTGTTGTCCTGTCAGTCTCCTCTCCTCCTCCTCTATGACCTCCTCTCTTCCTCCTCCTCTCTTCTCTCTTCTTTCAGCTGTTGTCCTGTCAGTCTCCTCTCCTCCTCCTCTATGACCTCCTCTCTTCCTCCTCCTCTCTCTTCTCTCTTCTTCAGCTGTTGTCCTGTCAGTCTCCTCTCCTCCTCCTCTATGACCTCCTCTCTTCCTCCTCCTCTCTCTTCTCTCTTCTTTCAGCTGTTGTCCTGTCAGTCTCCTCTCCTCCTCCTCTATGACCTCCTCTCTTCCTCCTCCTCTCTCTTCTCTCTTCTTTCAGCTGTTGTCCTGTCAGTCTCCTCTCCTCCTCCTCTATGACCTCCTCTCTTCCTCCTCCTCTCTCTTCTCTCTTCTTTCAGCTGTTGTCCTGTCAGTCTCCTCTCCTCCTCCTCTATGACCTCCCTCTTCTCCTCCTCT
>NW_021941745.1:0-56498 GCF_902148855.1 Sphaeramia orbicularis
AACAGACAGACTGAGGAACAGACGAGATTGAGGAATGACAGACTGAGGATGAACAGACAGACTGAGGAACAACAGACGAGATTGAGGAATGACAGACAGACTGAGGATGAACAGACAGACTGAGGAACGACAGACGAGACTGAGGAACGACAGACAGACTGATGAATGACAGATAGACTGAGGAACGACAGACGAGACTGAGGAACGACAGACAGACTGAGGAATGACAGAAAGACTGAGGAACGACAGACAGACTGAGGAACGACAGACAGACTGAGGATGGTCAGACAGACTGAGGAACGACAGACAGACTGAGGAACGACAGACAGACTGAGGATGGACAGACAGACTGAGGAACGACAGACAGACTGAGGATGGACAGACAGACTGAGGAACAACAGACAGACTGAGGAATGACGGACAGACTGAGGATGGACAGACAGACTGAAGAACGACAGACAGACTGAGGAATGACAGACTGAGGAACGACAGACAGACTGAGGAACGACAGACAGATTGAGGAACAACAGACAGACTGAGGAACAACAGACAGACTGAGGAACGACAGACAGACTGAGGATGGACAGACAGACTGAGGAACGACAGACAGACAGACTGAGGATGGACAGACAGACTGAGGAACAACAGACAGACTGAGGAATGACGGACAGTCTCAGGATGGACAGACAGACTGAGGAACAACAGACAGACTGAGGATGAACAGACAGACTGAGGAATGACAGGCAGACTGAGGAACGACAGACGAGACTGAGGAACAACAGACAGACTGAGGAATGACAGACAGACTGAGGATGGTCAGACAGACTGAGTAACGACAGAGAGACTGAGGATGGACAGACAGACTGAGGAACAACAGACAGACTGAGGAACGACAGACAGACTGAGGATGGACAGACAGACTGAGGAACGACAGATGAGACTGAGGAATGACAGACAGACTGAGGATGAACAGACAGACTGAGGAACGACAGACAGACTGAGGATGGACAGACAGACTGAGGAACGACAGACGAGATTGAGGAACAACAGACAGACTGAGGAATGACAGACAGACTGAGGATGGACAGACAGACTGAGGAATGACAGACAGACTGAGGATGGACAGACAGACTGAGGAACGACAGACAGACTGAGGATGGACAGACAGACTGAGGAACAACAGACAGACTGAGGAATGACAGACAGACTGAGGATGGACAAACAGACTGAGGAACGACAGACAGACTGAGGAACGACAGACAGACTGAGGAACAACAGACAGACTGAGGAACGACAGACAGACTGAGGATGGACAGACAGACTGAGGAACGACAGACAGACAGACAGACTGAGGATGGACAGACAGACTGAGGAACAACAGACAGACAGAGGATGAACAGACAGACTGAGGAATGACAGGCAGACTGAGGAACGACAGACGAGACTGAGGAACAACAGACAGACTGAGGATGGACAGACAGACTGAGGAACGACAGACAGACTGAGGATGGACAGACAGACTGAGGAACAACAGACAGACTGAGGAACGACAAACAGATTGAGGAACGACAGACAGACTGAGGATGGACAGACAGACTGAGGAACGACAGACAGACTGAGGAATGACAGACAGACTGAGGATGGTCAGACAGACTGAAGAATGACAGACAGACTGAGGAACGACAGACAGACTGAGGAACGACAGACAGACTGAGGATGGACAGACAGACTGAGGATGGACAGACAGACTGAGGAACGACAGATGAGACTGAGGAATGACAGACAGACTGAGGATGAACAGACAGACTGAGGAACGACAGACAGACTGAGGATGGACAGACAGACTGAGGAACGACAGACGAGATTGAGGAACAACAGACAGACTGAGGAATGACAGACAGACTGAGGATGGACAGACTGAGGAACAACAGACAGACTGAGGAATGACAGACAGATTGAGGATGGACAAACAGACTGAGGAACGACAGACAGACTGAGGAACGACAGACAAGACTGAGGAACGACAGACAGACTGAGGAGCGACAGACGAGACTGAGGAACAAAAGACAGACTGAGGAACGACAGACAGACTGAGGAGCGACAGACGAGACTGAGGAACAACAGACAGACTGAGGAACAACAGACAAGACTGAGGAACAACAGACAAGACTGAGGAACGACAGACAGACTGAGGAGCGACAGACGAGACTGAGGAACAAAAGACAGACTGAGGAACAACAGACAAGACTGAGGAACAACAGACAGACTGAGGAACGACAGACGAGATTGAGGAACAACAGACAGACTGAGGAATGACAGACAGACTGAGGATGGACAGACTGAGGAACAACAGACAGACTGAGGAATGACAGACAGACTGAGGATGGACAAACAGACTGAGGAACGACAGACAGACTGAGGAACGACAGACAAGACTGAGGAACGACAGACAGACTGAGGAGCGACAGACGAGACTGAGGAACAAAAGACAGACTGAGGAACGACAGACAGACTGAGGAGCGACAGACGAGACTGAGGAACAAAAGACAGACTGAGGAACAACAGACAAGACTGAGGAACAACAGACAGACTGAGGAACGACAGACAGACTGAGGAACGACAGACAGACTGAGGAACGACAGACAGACTGAGGATGGACAGACAGACTGAGGAACAACAGACAGACTGAGGAATGACGGACAGACTGAGGATGGACAGACAGACTGAGGAACGACAGACGAGACTGAGGAATGACAGACAGACTGAGGATGAACAGACAGACTGAGGAACGACAGACAGACTGAGGATGGACAGACAGACTGAGGAACGACAGACGAGATTGAGGAACAACAGACAGAGTGAGGAACGACAGACAGACTGAGGATGGACAGACAGACTGAGGAACAACAGACAGACTGAGGAATGACAGACAGACTGAGGATGAACAGACAGACTGAGGAACAACAGACAAGACTGAGAAACAACAGACGAGACTGAGGAACAACAGACAGACTGAGGAATGACAGAGAGACTGAGGAACAACAGACAGACTGAGGATGGACAGACAGACTGAGGAACGACATACAGACTGAGGAACGACATACAGACTGAGGATGGTCAGACAGACTGAGGAACGACAGACAGACTGAGGATGGACAGACAGACTGAGGATGGACAGACAGACTGAGGAACGACAGACGAGACTGAGGAACAACAGACAGACTGAGGATGGACAGACAGACTGAGGAACGACAGACAGACTGAGGAACGACAGACAGACTGAGGAACGACAGACAGACTGAGGATGGACAGACAGACTGAGGAACGACAGACAGACTGAGGATGGACAGACAGACTGAGGAACGACAGACGAGACTGAGGAACGACAGACAGACTGAGGAACAACAGACGAGACTGAGGAACGACAGACAGACTGAGGAATGACAGACGAGACTGAGGAACAACAGACAGACTGAGGATGGACAGACAGACTGAGGAACGACATACAGACTGAGGATGGTCAGACAGACTGAGGAACGACAGACAGACTGAGGATGGACAGACAGACTGAAGAACGACAGACGAGACTGAGGAACAACAGACAGACTGAGGATGGACAGACAGACTGAGGAACGATAGACAGACTGAGGAACGACAGACAGACTGAGGATGGACAGACAGACTGAGGAACGACAGACAGACTGAGGAATGACAGACAGACTGAGGAACGACAGACAGACTGAGGATGGACAGACAGACTGAGGATGGACAGACAGACTGAGGAACGACAGACGAGACTGAGGAACGACAGACAGACTGAGGAACAACAGACGAGACTGAGGAACGACAGACAGACTGAGGAATGACAGACGAGACTGAGGAACGACAGACAGGAACAACAGACGAGACTGAGGAACAACAGACAGACTGAGGAACAACAGACGAGACTGAGGAACAACAGACAGACTGAGGAACAACAGACGAGACTGAGGAACAACAGACAGACTGAGGAATGACAGACAGACTGAGGAACGACAGACAGACTGAGGATGGACAGACAGACTGAGGATGGACAGACAGACTGAGGAACGACAGACGAGACTGAGGAACGACAGACAGACTGAGGAACAACAGACGAGACTGAGGAACGACAGACAAGACTGAGGAATGACAGACGAGACTGAGGAACAACAGACAGACTGAGGAACAACAGACAAGACTGAGGAACAACAGACAGACTGAGGAACAACAGACGAGACTGAGGAACAACAGACAGACTGAGGAATGACAGACAGACTGAGGAACGACAGACAGACTGAGGAACGACAGATCTGAGGAAGAACTGGGTTAAAAGTCAGACACAGATTTAAAGAGAAGATGAAAAAAATCCAAACACACAAAACTTCCATGTAAACACGTTCAAAGTTCAATTTGACCAAAAAGTTATGCAATCCAATATGGCTGCCGGCCTATGACGTCACAATATGCAAATTAGACGAGTACATGTAGTCCCATCACAAACTTTGGGTCATAATCAATACTTTTCTCATTTACAGGATGAATTTATCTCTAAACACTTTTTTACATATTATCTCCATAAAGAGAGTAAAGACTAGTATTAGAATATATGAAAACATCCGATTATCAGCATTAAACATGTTTTTATTTCATAGTTTTCATCGTGTTCTGACACTGGTTCGCTAAATTCAGATTTATTTGCTTCCAGATGAGTGGATGTTTAGGGAACTGCATGAAAAATAGGATCATTAAACTAATAATAATAACAATAATAATAATAATAATAATAATAATAATAATAATAATAATTAAAGTCCTCACCTCTATCTGTGCGCGGAGGCCATCACACTCCTTTTTCAGTTTGTCCATTTCAGCCTTTTCAGCTGCCATGGCAACGGTCGCAGGCGGAGTTTACAGGTGGAAAAACGAAGCTGTCACTGAGGAGAACCAAAAAAGACAAACAGACAGCGGGTTTAGAGCAGGGATAATCTGACCCAGTTCATCCAGATCCAGGACCTCGATCCCTGACCCGGATCCTCTGATCTGGATCCGACGTTACCTCATCAGGTCTAGAGGTTCAGATTAGATTAGATTAGATTAGAGCCACGTCGGAGGGCTTTAATCCCATCTGAGGTCAACTTCTGAAACTTAGATCATGAACCTTCGACGTTCAGGACGAAGAAAAGGTGGATTTAGAAAGAAAAGAGGGCGGAGTTTAGATGAAACCGTCAAACTGAGGCTGAAACATGGAACTAAAGACACGTTTTATACTTTAACTCATTAAACCCAAATGAAAACATTCAATCCGCGCTATATAAGTATTGGCGCTATATGAATAAAATTTGATTGATTGAGTGATTTGATTGGTTTTCCCCTGTAAGTCGCTTTGGAAAAAAGCATCTGCCAAATGCATGAACATAAACATAATCCAAGAAGCAGAAAAACACAACCTGAGGGTTTTTACTCGTTAATAAATTAATTTAAATTCACTGATATTCACTTTCAATTACAATGATTAGATTATTTCTTTTATATAATATGTAAAATGTTGTTAATTTACTTATATTGTTATGTTAAATGATGCTACATGCTATTATTATAGAATATAAACTGTAATATATGTTAAAGAATACAGTGATTCATATAGAATAAATGGAATAAAAGGAGTCTGACCTGGTTTTAGACTTTAACTCATTAAATCCAAATTAAAACATTCAATCTAAGAAGCAGAAAAACGCAACCTGAGGGTTTTTACTCGTTAATAAATGAATTTAAATTCACTGATATTCACATTCAATTACAGTGATGTGGTTTACAGGGTTCAAAGTCCAAAACCAGGTCAGACTCCTTTTATTCCATTTATTCTATATGAGTCACTGTATTCTTTAACGTATATTACTGTATATATTATACAATAATAGCATGTAGCATCATTTAACATAACATAATAATAAGGGAATTAACATCACATTATTACACATATAAAAAATGATCTAACTTTAGAGTTATTTACACATCTGAAATAAACACTTATTTACAATATAGTGGAACACATGTATATATTAAATGCAACTAATATAGTTGTGGGTTTTATAAAATAAACACAATTGAGATAATCATATATATATCATAAATTATAAGGAAATTGCATATAATTATAAATTACATTATATGGGTTCATATTTGTACATATGTAGTGGATTATGATGTAGAATTATGTATACTGATAATGATTAGACTGATTTATATAAATATATATACATTTTATTAATATATATTGATATAGTTTATTGTATTGTAATAAATATGTGTTTATTCCTTTAGAGATGTAGAAAAAACACAACAATTATTTATATTTATTTATTTATTTATATACAATATTATTTCTCTTGTATAATCGTATACAGTTCTGTTTTGTTCATTTGCTTTTGTTGGTGTTTTTATTGTTATTTTTACATAAATAAAATATTCATTCATTCAGTCAGTCAGTCCTTACTATATATGGTTATTTCATTTGTGTTTTTTTTAATCTAACCCACATTAGTTTATAGAAACACAATATATAAACCATGGGTAGGTTTGTTGTCATATAAACTCGTTGTGGATTATTGCATGTGTTTGCGTCTGAACTGAACCTGTGACACTTGAATCTGGTCCCGTTTCATTTCTGGAACTTCCTGAAGCCTCATTTCCCAGAATGCCTTTGTCCGTGCAGAGGTCGGCCCATGGCCTTAATGTGCTGTAATTGGATCCCGTGTCCTCGACACTAATTGAACACCCATGATGCTCCGTACATCAGACACATCAGCAAAATAACCCCCAAAAAATGGACGAAAGAACGACAGAACACAACGTTTTCTGATCAAATAGAAGGTTGAGTCGGTTTGAAGTGATTTATACAAAAATAAAAGGTGTCGCATTCAAGTTTCTTCTGTTTAAGGGTAAGAAAAGGGAACTGAAACTGGACTGAATGGAGTTTAACAGAATCCAAGAATACTCTATTAATGGCAAATTATCAAAAACACCAAAAATAAAACTAATTAAGTAAATAAATAAAGATTTTTTTTTCATTTTTTTATTATTATTCTTTTATGTTGTAAATGTCCCTGTGGGATGAATAAAGTATCTGTCTGTCTCTATAAGGTCTGGACCTGCTCTAAATGTAAAGAGTCATGAAACCTTTGTTATAATTTGACACTGTATCAATGACATTTTTTTGAATTAAATATAGTTTAGCTCTAAAAATATAAATCTCTTCCAAATATACACATTAAAACTTTGTTAAAAACTATTCTCTCTGTTAAATCTACTAAGTCCTTGCTTCATTTCTTGTTATTCATCTTTTTTGTTTGTTTTTTGTATTTAATTTGTTTTTTTAATCTATTCTCATATTTTTTCTTTTATTTGTTTTTTTTTTTTATTCTTCTCTATTGCACTGTTTTTCTTTTTTGTACAGTTTCCGTGTCTTTAAATCTATCCTTGTATTTTATTCTTCTGTTTTGTTTTTATTCATTCTTCTGTGCACCACTTTGCTCCACTCTGGTTGTTTTAAAGTGCTTTATAAATAAAGTTGGATTGGATTTCTGTAACTTCTGTAACTGAAGGTTGAAGAGCACACATGCAGTTCTGTTTGTGGTCTGCGTGAGGCGCAAGATGTGGGCGGGGCCTCCTCAGATGGGGGAGGGGTTTGGTGTCCGCTGCTGCGGGGCTTTAAATCCCAGCAGGAGATCTTAAGGGAAGCTTTAGCGCTCAAATCTCTGTCATCCGATTACTGACTGCTCTTTACCCTGGGATCAGAGGGCGAGGGGGGTGGGGGGGGTGGATGAGGGAGGGGTGCAGTCCACTTCCTGCTCTCTGATTTGACAGAAATGAAGCTGCTGGACCTCTACTCTGCTCAACCACTAAAGCTGTTAAAGTCCATCACACCGATTTTTTTTCCAGCATTTCTGACCCCGGTTAAAATCTGAGGTTCGGCCTACACTCTGGTTTCAGGTGCGACGGGGTTCGGCGGGGTTCGGCCTACGCTCTGGTTTCAGGTGCGACGGGGTTCGGCCTACGCTCTGGTTTCAGGTGCGACGGGGTTCGGCCTACGTTCTGGTTTCAGGTGCGACGGGGTTCGGCCTACGCTCTGGTTTCAGGTGCGACGGGGTTCGGCCTACGTTCTGGTTTCAGGTGCGACGGGGTTCGGCCTACGCTCTGGTTTCAGGTGCGACGGGGTTCGGCCTACGCTCTGGTTTCAGGTGCGACGGGGTTCGGCCTACGCTCTGGTTTCAGGTGCGACGGGGTTCGGCCTACGCTCTGGTTTCAGGTGCGACGGGGTTCGGCCTACACTCTGGTTTAAGGTGCGACGGGGTTCGGCCTACGTTCTGGTTTCAGGTGCGACGGGGTTCGGCCTACGCTCTGGTTTCAGGTGCGACGGGGTTCGGCCTACGTTCTGGTTTCAGGTGCGACGGGGTTCGGCCTACGTTCTGGTTTCAGGTGCGACGGGGTTCGGCCTACACTCTGGTTTAAGGTGCGACGGGGTTCGGCCTACGTTCTGGTTTCAGGTGCGACGGGGTTCGGCCTACGTTCTGGTTTCAGGTGCGACGGGGTTCGGCCTACAGTCTGGGTTCAGGTCTGACCAGGTGCGGCCTCGTGCCATAGATCAGGATGCAGCTTACGGCCGCCTCACCTGAGACGCCAATCCTCTTTGGCCGCCTTGCCACAACCCAGAGATCACCTTCAAAGGGTTTAAGGAATCAGAAAGTACCCTGGAAGCACTTACAATCCCCAAGACTCCAAACATCAGAAGCGTTATTTTACTGAAGTGCACCTGAAATAGAGGTTTGCGCAAAACCCTCTCAGGTGCATTTTCTGCAGAACGTTTTAAAAGTCCACTTCCAAACCCCCTTAAAGCTCTGGTCCGAACTGGGTCTTCCAAGAGCTCCACCCGGTCCAGAGTCCCTCCAAGTAAAAACCACCAAAGTCCACAGAAGAAACAACAAAAACAGAAGAAGAAGAAGAAGACACTCACCCGTCCACAAAGGGGGGGCCGTGTGTTTGTCAGCGGCGGTTCAATCCCACGATGCAAAGCGTGTGCGAGGCTCCTGCGACGGACTGCACCTGTGGAAAACTCTCTCTTTCTCTGCGCCTTCGGTCCACGGTGGAAGAGCAGATGAGGATTGGAGGGGATGAAGGAGATAAGGGATGAAGGGATAAAGCTCAAAGATGGAAATAGAGACTGAAAGGAAGGAGAGAGAGAGAGAGAGAGAAAGAGAGAGAGAGAGGGGAGGAGGGTAAACCGATTGGAGCGACGAAATCAGGTTATGAGGTCAAAAGACAAGAGCAGGTGAAGAAAGGAAAGAACAGGACGAGAGGAGAAAGGAGAACGGAAAAGGTGGAGGAGACCAGTAGGGATGGGAATCAATAAGAATTTAACAATTCTGATTCCATTATCGATTTTGCTTATTGATCTGATTCTCTTTTCAATTCTCATTGGCTGAGGGAATAAAAAAGTCCAAACAGGTGTGTCTGCATGAACTGTCTGTTCTGTTTCCATCTGCACAGAAAATAGAACATACACAGTATGAACTAATAAGAAGAACAGATGACGCCACATTGGAACCGGTTCCACTCTGCTCGTCTTCTGTTGTTGTGCTCCTCAGTTCCTTTCCTCTACCTTCAGAAACTTGTATCTGAGGGGGTACGACGTTTGTGTCCCGCACCGGAACCAGAACTGGGCCCAGATGACGGCCTGGTGTTCACTCTGACACTAGATTCACAAGCACCGCTGAGTAGAGAATCAGATGAATCACATGTGGACGAATGTTTGAACAGACTGGAGGGATTCCACCTTTAGAAGAAATGGAAGATCTGACGGAGTTCAACTGGACCTGCTGTGGTCTGTGTAGACCTGGTGTGATCTGTTTAGACCTGCTGTGGTCTGTTTGGACCTGGTGTGGTCTGTTTAGACCTGCTGTGGTCTGTTTAGACCTGCTGTGGTCTGTTTAGACCTGCTGTGGTCTGTTTGGACCTGGTGTGGTCTGTTTGGACCTGCTGTGGTCTGTTTGGACCTGGTGTGGTCTGTTTAGACCTGCTGTGGTCTGTTTAGACCTGCTGTGGTCTGTTTGGACCTGGTGTGGTCTGTACTAGGATCCGGTTCTCAAAAAGAACCGGTTCTCAATTCCCATCCCTAGACATGAGGGAGGAGATGAAGAGGACGTAGACGAGGCTGAAAGACGGGGGTTCAGGTCCAAGAAGACTAAGATGGAAGAGCAGCAGAAATGGGCCTGAAGGGTCTCCGACCAGTGAACAGCAAAAAAAAAAAACATTTATGTAACAATGGAGAGAAAAAATGAAAAGGGTTAAACTGTTACTGAGAGGTGAAAGGAACAGGGCGGAGCTTATGGACTAATGTTAGCAAATACATGAAATGCAGTCATATAGCATTTAAGCTAATGGCATGTGGACACTCTGCACATTTTAGGGATTTACTCGAAAAATCTGATGATGAAATAATGATGGAAAAGAAAAAAAATGGGTGGTGGGTCGGTGTGGGCCGGTGTGGTGGGCCAGTGTGGGTTGGTGTCGTACAGTGTGGACCGGTGTGGGCCGGTGTGGGTTGGTGTGGGCCAGTGTGGGTCAGTGTGGGTTGGTGTCGTACAGTGTGGACCGGTGTGGGCCGGTGTGGGTTGGTGTGGGTTGGTGTGGGCCAGTGTGGGTCGGTGTGGGTTGGTGTGGGTTGGTGTGGGTTGGTGTGGGCCAGTGTGGGTCAGTGTGGGTTGGTGTCGTACAGTGTGGACCGGTGTGGGCCGGTGTGGGTCAGTGTGGGTTGGTGTGGGTTGGTGTCGTACAGTGTGGACCGGTGTGGGCCGGTGTGGGTTGGTGTGGGTTGGTGTGGGCCAGTGTGGGTCAGTGTGGGTTGGTGTCGTACAGTGTGGACCGGTGTGGGCCGGTGTGGGTTGGTGTGGGTTGGTGTGGGCCAGTGTGGGTCGGTGTGGGTTGGTGTGGGTCGGTGTGGGCCAGTGTGGGTCGGTGTGGGCCGGTGTGGGTCGGTGTGGGCCAGTGTGGGTCGGTGTGGGTTGGTGTGGGCCGGTCCGCTCCATTGCCGCTGGAAGGTGGAACGTGTGGGTGGTCTTTGTAGCGTTGCTCAGGTTGACAGGGTGAAGTGGTTTGTGGAGCTAATGAGCTGAAGTCTGGTAATCAGGAACTAATGGGATATCCTGAAGGACAGATCCAGTTAAAGAATTAGAACAGGACGGAATGAACCTGCGTCACAGCTGACACAGACTGAGGAGAAAAGAGGAGGAGTTAGAGGGGATCAGGAGTCAACAAGAGGAGGAGGAGGAGGAGGAAGAGGAGGAGGAGAGAGGAGGAGGAGGGAGAGGAGAGAGAGGGAGAGGAGAGAGGAGGAGGAGGGAGAGGAGAGAGAGGAGGAGGAGGAAGAGGAGAGAGAGGAGGAGGGAGAGGAGAGAGAGGAGGAGGTGGAGGAGGGAGAGGAGAGAGAGGAGGAAGAGGAGGAGGAGCAGGAGGAGGACGAGGAGGGAGAGGAGAGAGAGGAGGAGGAGGGAGAAGAGGAGGAGGAGGGAGAGGAGAAGGAGGAGGAGAGAGGAGGAGAAGAGGAGGAGGAGGGAGAGGAGGAGGAGGGAGAGGAGAGAGAGAGAGGAGGAGGAGGGAGAGAGGAGGAGGAGGGAGAAGAGGAGGAGGAGGGAGAGGAGAGAGAGGAGGAGGAGGAAGAGGAGAGAGAGGAGGAGGAGCAGGAGGAGGAGGGAGAGGAGAAGGAGGAGGAGAGAGGAGGAGGGAGAGGAGGAGGAGGGAGAGGAGAGAGAGAGAGGAGGAGGAGGGAGAGAGGAGGAGGAGGGAGAAGAGGAGGAGGAGGGAGAGGAGAGAGAGGAGGAGGAGCAGGAGGAGGAGGGAGAGGAGAGAGAGGAGGAGGAGGAGGGAGAAGAGGAGGAGGAGGGAGAGGAGAAGGAGGAGGAGAGAGGAGGAGGGAGAAGAGGAGGAGGAGGGAGAGGAGAAGGAGGAGGAGAGAGGAGGAGGAGAAGAGGAGGAGGAGAAATCCATTCCTCCTTTCATGCACATAAATACATCACAGTTGAACCTTCAGTTCAGTGTTTTTCAACCTGGGGGTCGTGACCCCATGTGACCCCAGGTCCACTGAAACCATGGCAACAGGAACAACATCTAAAGTGTGGTGGATCCAGGTCTTGGATCCACCACAGTCCCTTTAGTTCAGGGTCCACATTCAGACCCAGACCAGCTCAGGCCCAATAAACAAAGACCACCAGAAAATAAGAACAAATACGAACAAATACAAACAAATACGAACAGATACGAACAAATAAGAAAAAATACGAACAAATACAAACAAATAAGAATACGAACAAATACAAACAAATAAGAACAAATAAGAACAAATACGAACAAATAAGAACAGATACGAACAAATAAGAAAAAATATGAACAAATACGAACAAATAAGAATACGAACAAATAAGAACAAATACGAACAAATACGAACAAATGCAAACAAAAAAGGACAAATACGAATATGAACCAAGCTGGAGAAAACAGTCAGCTCTTACATCAGGAAGGGGCTTGGTCTTCCCCGTTGCCTCAGCCATGCCGGCTTGTATGGGCAGGGGCCCTGGAACTGCCTGTCTGTAGCCTCACAGAGGAACATAAACGAGCCAAAGTGAGGTTGAACATGACCCTGAACAAGTCTCAGGATAATGATAATGATAATAATAATAATAATACTACTACTACTAATAATAATAATAATATTAACTAGACAATTTCCACACGCGGAAATCGTGAGAGGGGCTCGGGGGTCGGGGGGGCATGTGGGTTCGACGTTACCAAAGACTTCATGGTCGGAGGGGAATTCTGTGTTCTGAACTCCCATTCACTTTATATGGACAATCTGTGTGTCAGAGTTTGGCAGCTGATGGACGCCACCATTAGTAGTAGTAACAGAAGTAGTAGCAGTATTTTTAGTAGTAGTGGTAGTATCTTTAGTAGTATTTTTTGTACTAGTTGCAGTAGTAGTAGTAGTTGTAGAATTTTTAGTAATATTAGTATTAGTATTTTTAGTAGTAGTAGTATTTTTAGTAGTTGTATCAGTAGTAGTTGCCACAGCGACGGCGCTGCACTGACACACACACAGAATGAAACTGACACAGAGCAGCAGGAATAGGCTGAGACTGGAGCAGAACAGGTCCGGAAAAACTGCTAATTACAGGAAAACCGTAAAAGATAGGTGAAAACCGAAATGACCGTGAGCGTCAGAGAGACCTGGGGAACACACAGATGTAGGTTTTTTTCCCGTACTGTGAAAAATGACTGAGTTAGAGCAGTTTAAAAACAGTCAACTGACCAAAACAAGAAGGAATCTGCTACAATGGAGAGATAATGGGAGAAAGAAGGGATGAGCCTCCAAACTAGTGCCTGTCATTTCACTTTAAAAAGAGCTAGGTCTTCAAACATGGGTTCAAATGAAGCCCAGGAACCATGGCTACATTTTTGGAAAATATCATTTGCCTGTGATGTATCATTTGGCCGGGAGGGTGATTTATTCAGAGAATTTTCAGTTGAATTTGCACTGCTCTTCCACTCTAGTGTGATGACATCACACACTCTAACTCAGGAAATTTGGACAATTTTCACTCAACCCAGGGGTTTTTGAAGACTCACCTATTGAAAACCGTAAACCCCATCCTCATACCAAGTACATTCATGCAAAGAGGACAAAAATGCCTGCGTTTTAAAGTTTAAATGAAATCTGTAGGTCAAAGTATGGTGAAGTAGTAGTGTCTGGAAAAAAGTGGACTTTTCTGGCTGATTTTTTCCTCTCCCCATTAGTTGTAGTCATGTGTGACCTGATTGGCTGATGCTGATCACCTGACACCTGAGCTTCAACTGTCTGTGTTCTATACTCTGTGTGTGTGTGTGTGTGTGTGTGTGTGTGTGTGTGTGTACGTGTGTGTGTGTGTGTGTGTGTGTGTGTGTGAGAGAGAGAATCAGTTTGAATCAGTTTATTCTATCAGTAATAGGAAGAGAAGAAGTTACAGTAATAGTAGTAGTAGTATTTTTTATAGTAGTAGTAGTAGTAGTACTTGTAGTAGTAGTAGTAGTAGTAATAATAGTAGTAGTAGTAGTAATAGTAGTAGTAGTAGTAGTATTTTTAGTAGTAGTAGTAGTAGTAATAGTAGTAGTAGTAGTAATAGTAGTAGTAGTAGTAGTAATAGTAGTAGTAGTAGTATTTTTAGTAGTAATAGTAGTAGTAGTAGTAGTAATAGTAGTAGTAGTATTTTTAGTAGTAGTAGTAGTAGTAGTAGTAATAGTAGTAGTAGTAGTATTTTTAGTAGTAGTAGTAGTAGTAATAGTAGTAGTAGTAGTAGTAGTAGTATTTTTAGTAGTAGTATTTTTTTTTAGTGGTTGTCCTTTTAGAAGTAGTAGTAGTAGTATTTTTAGTAGTAGTAGTAGTAGTAGTGGTAGTAGTAGTGGTAGTAGTAGTAGTAAGAGTAGTAGTAGTAGTAGTAGAAGTAGTGGTAGTAGTATTTTTAGCAGTAGTAGTAGAAGTAGTAGTCGTATTAATAGTATTAGTAGTATTATTATTAGTAGAAGTAATACTAGTAGTAGTAGTTGTAATCGTAGTAGTATTAGTAGTATTAGTAGTAGTACTAGTATTAGTAGTAGTATCAGTACTGTCTCACACACCCAGCGTTGCTATGGACTCTCCAGGGTTGCTATGGGAGCAGAAACATGTCAGACTGATTGGGTTTATTGGACACACCTGGGACACAGAGCAGAGGGGCCGTTACCGCAGCAACGGAGCTGCACTGACACACACAGAGAGAGAGAGACACACAGAGCAGCAGGAATAGACTGAGACTGGAGCAGAACAGGTCCTGGAAAACTGCTAAATACGGGAAAACTGTAAAAGATAGGTGAAAACCGAAATGACCGTGAGCTTCAGAGGGACCTGGGGAACACACAGATGTAGATTTTTTTCCCGTACTGTGAAAAATGACTGAGTTAGGGCAGTTTAAAAACAGTCAACTGACCAAGACAAGAAGGAATCCGCTACAATGGAGAGTTAATGGAGGAAAGAAGGGATGAGCCTCCAAACTAGTGCCTGTCATTTCTCTTTAAAAAGAGCTAGGTCTTCAAACATGGGTTCATATGAAGCCCAGGAACCATGGCTACAATATACGCACTACAATATACGCTATAATAAACGTGCGGAAGAACAATAGGTGCTCGTGTCGATGCCCGAGCCCCTAATAATAATAATACATTTTATTTATAGGCACCTTTCTTGGCACTCAAGGACGCCGTACAGTAAAACAGTAAAACAGGAGAGTTTAAAACAAACAATAAAGCAGAGTAAAAATAAAAGACAGGTTAATAATTTGGACAATGCAATTGTGTTCACAAAGAGAAAGAGGTCCTAAACACATGGATTTTGAGTCTGGATTTGAAGAGAGGAAGTGACACGATCCGAGCAGCTGCCCCCATGTTGGCAACTGGCAGGAAATGGATCCCACCAGAGGCCATACAGCAGGCAAACCCAGACATGGAGACACTGTAGGGCAGGAGCAGCACGGAAGAAGTGGGTCTGGGTTTGGAACAAGCCGACCCACATGGCACCAGGACACAGCTACCCAGAGGAGAACGCTGGTAGTGGCTGAGGTTCCAAAGGAGGAAGAGGCGGTCTCACAGTCCAAACAGGGCCAGTGGACTAGCTGGGAAAACCTGGAGCATCGTAAGCTCACGTGGAGGGACCTGTGGGAGATGGAAGGAAGCCGGATCAGCTTCATTATCAGAGCCTCCTACCATGGGCTTCCCTCAGCCCAGAACCTCCACCAGTGGACAGGAGAGGATCCATCATGTGCTCTCTGCAAAACCCCTGCAACACTCAGGCACATTCTCACCGGATGCAAAACCAGTTTGTCCCAAGGCCGGTCCACCTGGAGACACAACCAGGTCCTACGACAACTGGCGATCATCCTGGAAGGAAGAAGAAGAACTAACAACGCACTTCCTCCTCCAGTGCCTGGACATCTGAACACCATCCTGTTCATAAGAGCAGGACAACTCTGAGCTACAACAGATCCTGGAGTGGAAACCACCCTCCTGGCCAATGCCCGGGATCGGAAAATGCGGCTTGATCCAGACCAGAAGCTCATCTTTCCACCTGAGATAATTACAACTAATCTCAGACCGGACCTGGTCTTATGGTCAACATCACAGAAGTTCATCGTAGAACTGACTGTACCATGGGAGGCTGCGGTCAGTGAGGCATACGAACGCAAACGCCTGAAATACTCCGACACCACAGCAGAGGCAGAAGAACGTGGCCGGCGTGCCCATGCGCTTCCTGTGGAGGTCGGACGCAGAGGCTTTGTCACCGGATCCACAACCAAACTTCTGCAGGGGATGGGAGTGTGAGGACAGGCCCTTCATCAAACCTTCAGATCACTGCTGGAAGCCGCCGAACAGCAGCAGCTGGTTATGGATGAAGAAGGAGGAGCCCATCTGGGCTGCAGAGGGACCACCAGGGGTACAAGCAGAGGGGGGGGCACCAGGGACGCTTGGTGTCGCCGTTGAGCTCTGTGGAGATGTAGTGGACCTATCAACAAAACATCAATGAAGCAGGGTGCCCACCTGAAGACCCCAGCGAAGCTGTTACCCCTACCCCAGTCATCACCAAGTGAGGATCAATTAGGGATTATAATACCAGTCCTATGAGATCAAACAAATACGAACAAATACGAACAAATACAAACAAATACGAACAAATATGAACAACTACGAACAAATAAGAACTACGAACAAATACAAACAAATACAAACAAATACGAACAAATACAAACAAATACAAACAAATACAAACAAATTCGAACAAATACGAACAAATACAAACAAATACGAACAAATACAAACAAATACAAACAAATACAAACAAATTCGAACAAATACGAACAAATAAGAACAACTACGAACAAATACAAACAAATACAAACAAATTCAAACAAATACGAACAAATACAAACAAATACGAACAAATACAAACAAATACGAACAAATACAAACAAATACAAACAAATTCGAACAAATACAAACAAATTCGAACAAATACAAACAAATACAAACAAATACAAACAAATTCGAACAAATACGAACAAATACAAACAAATTCGAACAAATACAAACAAATACAAACAAATACAAACAAATTCGAACAAATACGAACAAATAAGAACTTCAGTCGGTTTCAGAGTCGAACTACATTCAGATGTTTATGTTAAATATGAAGACCTTGAACAAATGGAACAGTGGACCACATGTATGAGACCAGCAGAACCAGAACCAGGTCCAGGTCCAATGGACCTTCTGAGCCTGGTTGTGGGAATAGAGGCTCAGGTGGGTCCTGCTGGTCTGATGTGGATCTGAAGCTGCTCCAGATCCTGCTAAGTCCACCTCTAATCCTAGTGAGGCCCAGTCCACTTCCTGTTAACGCAGCCTAACAAACTCAGACAAGGAGAACAGACCCCCACCCAAAAGACCACCCCCCACAGACCCCCACCCAAAAGACCACCACCCACAGACCACCACCCACAAACCACCATCCACAGACCACCACCCACCACCCACAGACCACCACCCAAAAGACCACCACCCACAGACCACCATCCACAGACCACCACAAACCACCACCCACCACCCACAGACCACCACCCAAAAGACTACCACCCACAGACCACCACCCAAAAGACCACCACCCACAGACCACCACCCACAAACCACCACCCACCAACCACAAACCACCACCCACAAACCACCACCCACCACCCACAGACCACCACCCAAAAGACCACCACCCACAGACCACCACCCACAAACCACCATCCACAGACCACCACCCACAAACCACCACAAACCACCACCCACCACCCACAGACCACCACCCAAAAGACTACCACCCACAGACCACCACCCAAAAGACCACCACCCACAGACCACCACCCACAAACCACCACCCACCAACCACAAACCACCACCCACAAACCACCACCCCCCACCCACAGACCACCACCCAAAAGACCACCACCCACAGACCACCACCCACAAACCACCACCCACCACCCACAGACCACCACCCAAAAGACTACCACCCACAGACCACCACCCAAAAGACCACCACCCACAGACCACCACCCACAAACCACCAACCACAAACCACCACCCACAAACCACCACAAACCACCACCCACCACCCACAGACCACCACCCAAAAGACCACCACCCACAGACCACCACCCACAAACCACCAACCACAGACCACCACCCACAGACATAAATCTCTTGTTTTTCTGTTTTCCAGTTCTAAAGTGCAGTGAAACCTTTATCCCTACAGGAGGATGAACCCTCACCCTGTACATGTGGTTTGTATGAGCACTAGTTCCACCTGGTGGACGAAGACCGACAGAACAAGACAAACTGATGAAACAGCTGAAGCAGCTGAAGCAGCTGAGCACCAGAGAAAACTTGAAGCACTCGGAGAGCGCAGACCTCCGCCAAGGCTGATCAGTGGCCCCCCCCGTGGGCCCACCCCCGATCACCACCAAAATTTTATCATTTCTTCCTCATCCCATTTCCAACAAACCCTGAAAATTTCATCCAAATCTGTCCATAACTTTTTGAGTTATGTTGCACACTAACGGACAGACAAACAAACAGACAGACAAACAAACAAACAAACAAACCCTGGCAAAAACATAACCTCCTTGGCGAAGGTAAAAATATATGAAAACAACACATTTAACAGGCTGAGAATACTGAGTTAAGAGCAGAACACAATGAACTACGGAACAAACACTGGAATAAAAAGTTCTGTCCACAGACGCAGACGCACTTCTGTCCACAGACGCAGACGCACTTCTGTCCACAGACGCACTTCTGTCCACAGACGCAGACGCACTTCTGTCCACAGACGCAGACGCACTTCTGTCCACTGACGCAGACGCACTTCTGTCCACAGACGCAGACACACTTCTGTCCACAGACGCAGACGCACTTCTGTCCACAGACGCAGACACACTTCTGTCCACAGACGCAGACGCACTTCTGTCCACAGACACACTTCTGTCCACAGACGCAGACACACTCTGTCCACAGACACACTCTGTCCACAGACGCAGACACACTTCTGTCCACAGACGCAGACGCACTTCTGTCCACAGACACACTCTGTCCACAGACACACTCTGTCCACAGATGCAGACACACTTCTGTCCACAGACACACTCTGTCCACAGACGCAGACACACTTCTGTCCACAGACGCAGACGCACTTCTGTCCACAGACACACTTCTGTCCACAGACGCAGACACACTTCTGTCCACAGACACACTCTGTCCACAGACACAGACACACTTCTGTCCACAGACGCAGATGCACTTCTGTCCACAGACACACTCTGTCCACAGACGCAGACACACTTCTGTCCACAGACGCACTTCTGTCCACAGACGCAGACACACTTCTGTCCACAGACGCAGACACACTTCTGTCCACAGACGAAGACACACTTCTGTCCGCAGACGCACTTCTGTCCACAGACGCAGACACACTTCTGTCCACAGACGCAGACACACTTCTGTCCGCAGACGCACTTCTGTCCACAGACGCAGACGCACTTCTGTCCACAGACGCAGACACACTTCTGTCCACAGACGCAGACACACTTCTGTCCACAGACGCAGACACACTCTGTCCACAGTCTCTGCTCCATTCAAATTAAACTGATCTAAAACTCTCTAATATTTCAGGAGCTTTAACTCTTTCTGTGTTAAACTCTTCAGGAGCTTTAACTCTTTCTTTGTTAAACTCTTCAGGAGCTTTAACTCTTTCTTTGTTAAACTCTTCAGGAGCTTTAACTCTTTCTGTGTTAAACTCTTCAGGAGCTTTAACTCTTTCTGTGTTAAACTCTTCAGGAGCTTTAACTCTTTCTTTGTTAAACTCTTCAGGAGCTTTAACTCTTTCTGAGTTAAACTCTTCAGGAGCTTTAACTCTTTCTTTGTTAAACTCTTCAGGAGCTTTAACTCTTTCTTTGTTAAACTCTTCAGGAGCTTTAACTCTTTCTGTACTAAACCCTTCAGGAGCTTTAACTCTTTCTGTGTTAAACTCTTCAGGAGCTTTAACTCTTTCTGTGTTAAACCCTTCAGGAGCTTTAACTCTTTGTTTGTTAAACCCTTCAGGAGCTTTAACTCTTTCTTTGTTAAACTCTTCAGGAGCTTTAACTCTTTCTGTGTTAAACCCTTCAGGAGCTTTAACTCTTTGTTTGTTAAACCCTTCAGGAGCTTTAACTCTTCTTTATGGGACTGCAGCTCCCTCTGGTGGTGGTGTGTGTTCACAGCTGCTCTGGAACTCTGCTGTGTCCAGGCTTATACTGTCTGTTATTCCAAACCTCCGTCTGTTAGTGCATCTGTCCACACAAGTGAAAGTGAACGTGTCCATGGAGCCGATGCATCAGCTGAGCTGGGTCCTGGTTTTATTGGTTCTGATCCACACGATTAAAGGTACGTTATCAACACGGATCAACACAGGATGTTCTGTTAGTTTAGAACCTGTGGTTCTGAAGATTAGATCCATTTATCTGTGTTCAGATGTGTGTATGTGTGTGTGTGTGTTTGTGTATATATATGTGTGTGTGTGTGTTTGTGTATATACAGTACAGGCCAAAAGTTTGGACACACCTTCTCATTCTTCGCATTTTCTTTATTTTCATGACTATTTTCATTGTAGATTCTCACTGAAGGCATCAAAACTATGAATGAACACATGTGGAATTATGTACTTAACAAAAAAGTGTGAAATAACTGAAAACATCTCTTATATTCTAGTTTCTTCAAAGTATCCACCCTTAGCTCTGATGACTGCCTTGCACACCCTTGGCATTCTCTTGATGAGCTTCCAGAGGTAGTCACCTGAAATGGTTTCCACTTCATAGCTGTGCCTTGTCAGGGTTACTTAGTGGAATTTCTTGCCTTATTGATGGGGTTGGGACCATCAGTTGTGTTGTGCAGAAGTCAGGTTGATGCACAGCTGACAGCCCTATTGGACAACTGTTAGAATGCATATTATGGCGAGAACCAATCAGCTAAGTAAAGACAAACGAGTGGCCATCATTACTTTAAGAAATGAAGGTCAGTCAGTCTAGAAAATTTCAAAAACTTTGAATGTGTCCCCAAGTGCAGTCGCAAAAACCATCAAGCGCTCCAACCAAACTGGCTCACATGAGGACCGCCCCAGGAAAGGAAGACCAAGAGTCACCTCTGATGCTGAAGATAAGTTCATCTGAGTCACCAGCCTCAGAAATCGCAAATTAACAGCAGCTCAGATTAGAGACCAGATGAATAACACACAGAGCTCTAGCAGCAGACACATCTCTACAACAACTGTTAAGAGGAGACTGCGTGAATCAGGCCTTCATGGTCAAACAGCTGCTAGGAAACCACTGCTCAGGAGAGGCAACAAACACAAGAGATTTATTTGGGCCAAGAAACCCAAGGAATGGACATTAGACCAGTGGAAATCTGTGCTTTGGTCTGATGAGTCCAAATTTCAGATCTTTGGATCCAACCGCCGTGTCTTTGTGCGACGCAGAAAAGGTGAACGGATGGATGCTACATGCCTGGTTCCCACCGTGAAGCATGGAGGGGGAGGTGTGATGGTGTGGGGGTGCTTTGCTGGTGACGCTGTTGGGGATTTATTCAAGATTGAAGGCAACCTGAATCAGCATGGCTACCACAGCATCCTGAAGTGACATGCCATTCCATCCGGTCTGCGTTTAGTTGGACCATCATTTATGTTTCAACAGGACAATGACCCCAAACACACCTCCAGGCTGTGTGAGGGATATCTGACCAAGAAGGAGAGTGATGGAGTGCTGCGCCAGATGACCTGGCCTCCACAGTCACCGGACCTGAACCCAATGGAGATGGTTTGGGGTGAGCTGGACCGCAGAGTGAAGGCAAAAGGACCAACAAGTGCTAAGCATCTGTGGGAACTTCTTCAAGACTGTTAGGAAACCATTTCAGGTGACTACCTCTGGAAGCTCATCAAGAGAATGGCAAGAGTGTGCAAAGCAGTCATCAGAGCTAAGGGTGGATACTTTGAAGAAACTAGAATATAAGAGATGTTTTCAGTTATTTCACACTTTTTTGTTAAGTACATAATTCCACATGTGTTCATTCATAGTTTTGATGCCTTCAGTGAGAATCTACAATGAAAATAGTCATGAAAATAAAGAAAATGCAAAGAATGAGAAGGTGTGTCCAAACTTTTGGCCTGTACTGTATATGTATGTATGTATGTATGTATGTATATATGTGTGTGTGTGTATATATGTATATATATATGTATATATATACACACACACAGCTGCGGCTGTCTTCTCTGCGCCATCTGCAAGGACATAAGATTTTAACATATTCACATGGCAAACACGCGACTTTTTCTTTCTATCTGGTGTTTTAATTACATAATCTGTCACTCACTTTCCACTCCACCTTATAAGGACCAGCAAACCTTGCGTGGAGACTAGAACCCACAACAGGTAACAACACAAGCACCAGATCACCTGGCTGAAACTGACGGTTCCGCGCACACTTATCATAATTCTGCTTCATTTTAGACTGGGCAGCAGAAAGAGACTGACGGGCCGTCTCACAAGCAGTATGTAACCTCTCTCTAAACGAACTGACATAGTCCAACACATTGTGCACGGGGGTCGGCTTATCTGCCAGCCACTTCTCCTGCAGCAGCCGCAGCGGTCCGCGCACAGTGTGCCCGAAAACCAGCTCTGCAGGACTAAACCCGAGAGACTCCTGAGTAGTCTCACGAACAGCGAACATTAACAGGGGCAGACCTTCATCCCACTCCCTGTTAGATTCAACACAAAACTTACGAAGCACAGACTTAAGGGTTTGATGAAATCTTTCCAGTGCGCCCTGGCTCTCAGGATGGTACGCACTGGAGAATCTATGTTTAATGGCCAATTGTTCCATCACCTGGGAAAACACATTTGACATAAAGTTAGATCCTTGGTCAGTTTGAATACGTTTAGGTAAACCGAAAATAGAAAAAAACTTAACCAAGGCTTTTACCACAGCTTTTGCCCTTAGTGCGCGCAGCGGAACCGCCTCTGGGAACCGGGTTGCGGCACACATTATAGTGAGCAGATATTGGTTACCAGATTTCGTTTTTGGCAATGGGCCTACACAGTCAACAATGACATGTTCAAATGGTTCACCAATAACTGGGATAGGATATAACGGAGCTGGGGGAATGACCTGATTAGGCTTCCCACACACTTGACACACATGACAGGAACGACAGAATTTGGTGACGTCAGACTTTAAACCTGGCCAGAAAAAATATCGGAGCACCCGATCATAAGTTTTCTTAATTCCCAAGTGACCCGAAAGGTGATGATCATGAGCTAAACTTAACACTTGGAGACGGAATTGTTTTGGCACAACAATTTGTAAGATGGCATCACATTCCGCTCCGGACACAGGAAACCATTTACGCATTAACACTCCGTCTTCAACCAGGTATGTTACAGAATGCATAGGCGATTTAACCGCCTCACTTAGAGCAGCAGATAAACAGCTGGTTAAGGTTTCATCCACTTGCTGGGCCTCTATAAGCTGCTTTTTAGACACATCTAAATGTAAGTTATCCAACTCTGGTTTTACATCGATACAAACAGTTTTATTGAACTCAGAAGGAGGGCTGTTCGATTCACTCTGCGCGCACAAAAAGGTGTCGGAAAGATCCGGCAGATCACCCAGCCGGCGAGCCTGGGCATGCGTTACGGCGCACACCGGAAAAACGGTTGGATCACCGATGGCAGTGGAATTACCCTCATCAGCAACGGGGCAGTCGGTTACTTCGGGTACGGCAGGAAAAACTTTTTGACCGGCCAAATCATTTCCCAGGATCAAATCAACCCCTGCCACGGGCAGCTGATCACGCACACCAACGCGCACGGTGCCAGAGACCAGTGGACAGGTGAGTACAACAGAGTGCAGCGGCATGCGGAAAACACTCAGTTTTATTCCCCACACCAACAAATCAGAACCACAGTAGGTTTTATCTGAGAACGGCACCACGCCGCGACGGACCACAGAATACTTCGCACCGGTATCTCTTAAAATGGTGATGGGAACCTGGTCTCCCTCACTCAACGACAAAAAACCATGTGAAATAAAAGGGCGAAATTCATCATCAAGCACAGGCTTTTCACATTTTACCGGTTCTGAAGGAGACGCAGATTTGCACTGTATTAAACCTACAGCCGAGGGATTTTTGGGTTTGGTTTGCTCCTTTTTCTTTAAAACCGGACAAACCGCAATGAGGTGGCCCGGCTGCCGACAGTAAAAACACTCCCGGCTCTCACCACCTTCAGACACAAACGTACGCCGGGCGTTCTTAGGAGAACGCACCCGTTCACTATCAGAAGCCTCACGGCGCACCGGAGTCATAAAGACACTTTTATGGGTCAAAGCGAACTCATCTGCGAGAACAGCAGCTTCAGAAAGTGACCCAACCTTCTGCTCATTCAGATACACAACTATGCGCTCCGGCAAACGCTGTTTAAATTCCTCTAAAAGGACGAATTCTCGCAGCTGCGCAAAATCATTCACTTTACTGGAGTGACACCATTTGTCAAACAAAACATCTTTTTCCCGCGCAAACTCCACATATGTCTGGTCAGGGGTTTTCACACTTTCTAAATTTTTGCCGGTAAGCCTCCGGCACCAACTCATAAGCACGGAGAACAGTGGCTTTAACAACCTCATAATCCAAACTCTGTTCAACCGTTAGTGAGGAACACACCTCTTGCGCCTTACCGGTCAGCTTACACTGGAGCAGCAGAGACCATACTTCCCGTGGCCCCTTCAGGGTGCCTGCTATGCGCTCAAAAGCACTGAAATAACAATCCACCTCCGCTTCTCGGAACGGAGGCACCAGTGCTATATGCTGGCTCACATCGAAGCCTTCATGGGGAGAGTGTGGGGCTGTGTGTTGGACAGGTGAGTGGGGAGTAACAGGCTGACGTTCCAGCTCCAGGGTTTTCACCCTCAGGAGCATGGCCTCCACCTCCAGCTCTTTATGCCTTACCTCCACCTCCTTTATGCGCAAAGTCAGTCGGAGTTCTTCCACCGACATCCTCTGCACAACCGGAGATTCCGCTGACGCGGTGGGTGAAGACGGCTGAGGCTGACGGAGCTCCTCCTCCACATCACCAGCTCCTGCTGTCAACACTCCCCTCTCCCCAACCTTCTCAATGAGGAGCTCCCTCAGCTCCTCCTTCCTAATATTAGTAGGAAGCGGCACACCAAAACGGGTGGAAATGAGCACCAAATCCACCTTCCTACAGGTGTCTAACCGTTCCAGTGTAGGATGCGCGGCAAATGCGTCCAAATCAAAATCCATTACAAACAGAAAAACCACAGACCAGAAATATGACAAAAAATACTCACCGAACTTACCACAAAAACACACACTCGAAAAAACACGCGGGAAAAAAATCCCAGACAAGCCCCCAAATTATGTTACGCCCCGGCCTAGGGGTTCACCAGGGCGAACATAATAGGCTCAACTTTTGTCCCCTCCCAGCTCCCAAGCACACACGTCAGTCAAAAACTAAAAGTTCACCATATTTATTATTAGTATTTTTTTCTCAACAACTAAGGAAGGGTTAGGGGAGGGAGCGGCTAAAACAACAAACAAAATATCTTCTTTTACAATTTAAACTAAATTACCTACTCAAAATAAATGCACGAAATAAAATACAGAAAACTTACCTAACTACCTAACCAAAAACAGGAGAAAAGGTGAAAACAAAAGAGCCGACCTCCCCTACCAGAAAAAGGATCGAATTTACACAACAAAACTATTTACAAATATATACAATCGAAGTTTAACACAAGCACACGAAGACTGACGGTCACACACACGAACACAGGGTTGGAAGCTGGCAGAAGAGCAAGAGAGAGCAAGGATGGGAGCTCCAGGGCCATCTTTAAAGGGCCGGGCAATCATGCTCCACCAATCAGAAACCTGCAACAAACGGAAACAAAAGGGGCACAGCACACCTACAGGACGGGGGGAAAACACACACACTAAACAGAAAACACATACATATAAATAGACAAATTATGACCCAGGGTCATAACAGTGTATGTGTGTGTGTTTGTGTATATATGTGTGTATGTGTGTGTGTGTTTGTGTATATATGTGTGTATGTGTTTGTGTATATCTGTGTGTATGTGTGTGTGTGTTTGTGTATATATGCGTGTGTGTGTGTTTGTGTATATATGTGTGTGTGTGTTTGTGTATATGTGTGTGTATGTGTGTGTGTGTTTGTGTATATATGTGTGTATGTGTGTGTGTGTTTGTGTATATATGTGTGTATGTGTGTGTGTGTTTGTGTATATATGTGTGTGTGTTTGTGTGTATATGTGTGTGTATGTGTGTTTGTGTATATATGTGTGTGTGTGTGTGTATATATGTGTGTGTGTGTGTTTGTGTATATATGTGTGTGTATGTGTGTGTGTTTGTGTATATATGCGTGTGTTTGTGTATATATGTGTGTATGTTTGTGTATATGTGTGTGTGTGTTTGTGTATATATGTGTGTATGTGTGTGTGTGTGTGTTTGTGTATATATGTGTGTGTTTGTGTGTATATGTGTGTGTATGTGTGTTTGTGTATATGTGTGTGTGTTTGTGTATATGTGTGTGTGTGTGTGTTTGTGTATATATGTATGTGTGTGTTTGTGTATATATGTGTGTGTGTTTGTGTATTTATGTGTGTATGTGTGTGTATATATGTGTGTGTGTGTTTATGTATATATGCGTGTGTGTGTAGATGTGTATATGTGCATGTGTGTGTGTGTAGGTGTGTATATGTGTGTGTGTGTGTTTGTGTATATATGTGTGTGTGTGTGTGTATGTGTATATATGTGTGTGTAGATGTGTGTATGTGTGTATATATGTGCATGTGTGTGTGTGTAGATGTGTATATGTGTGTGTTTGTGTATATATGTGTGTGTGTGTTTGTGTATATATGTGTGTGTGTTTGTGTATATGTGTGTGTGTAGATGTGTGTATGTGTGTAGATGTGTATATGTGTGTGTGTGTAGATGTGTATATGTGCGTGTGTGTGTGTGTGTAGATGTGTATGTGTGTGTAGATGTGTATGTGTGTGTGTGTGTAGATGTGTATATATGTGTGTGTGTGTGTGTAGATGCATGTAATTACAGACCTATAATAAAACCTGTTGGTGTTTGTATGTGGTTTCTTTGATCTGGCTCAAATCGCTCGTCATTATGCGTTCACTAACTCATGGACTGGTGTGTCAGTAGAATCTAAATGTGTTTCCATGTGTCCTCACCTTCTGCACCTACAATTAAATAAAACCGTTCATGAATTCCAATATGCTGTTGACCATATGAACGTGTTTCTAGTATTTGTGAGCTTCAACAACACAAACATGAACAAACATCAGACTCCTTGTACTTCTGCAGCTCCTATTGAACTCGTGGACAGAATCCATCTGGTATTAGATCAGAATTACTTTATTTTGGCTGCTTTTTTTAGATCTGTTTCAAACTTTGGAACCTGTCAATCATAATACTTTGCTCTTTAAATTGTACAAATACGGATTTAGAAACAGTGTCTAAAAATGGTTCTGTAATTATTTATTTGACAGAAGACAGTTTGTATGTATAAAAAACTTATACAGCTACAATGAATTTAGTGAAATACGGTGTGCCACAAGGTTAAGGTTTGGGACTGTTATTGTTTATTATTTATATGAATGATTTTTCTTCTGTTTCTAGTGTTACTTTTCCACTAATATTTGGAGACGATACTAGTGTCTATACTTCAAACCAAGGTAGAAGTTCTGCTATTACAAATCTAAATGATGTCCTCAGTCCTCTATCCTCAGTCCTCTGTCCTCCGTCCTCTGTCCTCCATCCTCAGTCCTCCATCCTCAGTCCTCTATCCTCAGTCCTCTATCCTCAGTCCTCTATCCTCAGTCCTCTATCCTCTATCCTCAGTCCTCTGTCCTCTATCCTCAGTCCTCTGTCCTCAGTCCTCAGTCCTCTGTCCTCCGTCCTCTGTCCTCCATCCTCAGTCCTCTATCCTCAGTCCTCTGTCCTCAGTCCTCTGTCCTCTATCCTCAGTCCTCTGTCCTCAGTCCTCTGTCCTCCGTCCTCTATCCTCCGTCCTCTATCCTCAGTCCTCAGTCCTCAGTCCTCTATCCTCAGTCCTCTATCCTCAGTCCTCTATCCTCAGTCCTCTATCCTCAGTCCTCTGTCCTCAGTCCTCTGTCCTCAGTCCTCAGTCCTCTATCCTCAGTCCTCTATCCTCAGTCCTCTATCCTCAGTCCTCTGTCCTCAGTCCTCTGTCCTCTATCCTCAGTCCTCTATCCTCAGTCCTCTATCCTCAATCCTCAGTCCTCTGTCCTCAGTCCTCAGTCCTCTGTCCTCAGTCCTCAGTCCTCTGTCCTCAGTCCTCTATCCTCAGTCCTCTATCCTCAGTCCTCTATCCTCAGTCCTCAGTCCTCTATCCTCAGTCCTCTATCCTCAGTCCTCTATCCTCAGTCCTCTGTCCTCAGTCCTCTGTCCTCTGTCCTCAGTCCTCAGTCCTCTATCCTCAGTCCTCTATCCTCAGTCCTCAGTCCTCTATCCTCAGTCCTCTATCCTCAGTCCTCTATCCTCTGTCCTCAGTCCTCTATCCTCAGTCCTCTGTCCTCAGTCCTCTATCCTCAGTCCTCTATCCTCAGTCCTCAGTCCTCTGTCCTCAGTCCTCTGTCCTCTGTCCTCAGTCCTCTGTCCTCAGTCCTCTGTCCTCAGTCCTCAGTCCTCAGTCCTCAGTCCTCAGTCCTCTATCCTCAGTCCTCTATCCTCTGTCCTCTATCCTCTGTCCTCAGTCCTCTATCCTCAGTCCTCTATCCTCAGTCCTCTATCCTCAGTCCTCTATCCTCTGTCCTCTATCCTCTGTCCTCAGTCCTCTGTCCTCAGTCCTCTGTCCTCAGTCCTCTGTCCTCAGTCCTCAGTCCTCAGTCCTCTGTCCTCAGTCCTCTATCCTCAGTCCTCTATCCTCAGTCCTCTATCCTCAGTCCTCTATCCTCAGTCCTCTATCCTCAGTCCTCTGTCCTCAGTCCTCAGTCCTCTATCCTCAGTCCTCTATCCTCTGTCCTCAGTCCTCAGTCCTCAGTCCTCTATCCTCAGTCCTCTATCCTCTGTCCTCTATCCTCTGTCCTCTATCCTCTGTCCTCAGTCCTCTATCCTCAGTCCTCTATCCTCAGTCCTCTATCCTCAGTCCTCAGTCCTCTATCCTCAGTCCTCTATCCTCTGTCCTCTATCCTCTGTCCTCAGTCCTCTATCCTCAGTCCTCTATCCTCTGTCCTCAGTCCTCTGTCCTCAGTCCTCTGTCCTCAGTCCTCTGTCCTCAGTCCTCTGTCCTCAGTCCTCTGTCCTCAGTCCTCAGTCCTCTGTCCTCAGTCCTCTGTCCTCAGTCCTCAGTCCTCTATCCTCAGTCCTCTGTCCTCAGTCCTCTATCCTCAGTCCTCTATCCTCAGTCCTCTGTCCTCAGTCCTCTGTCCTCAGTCCTCTGTCCTCAGTCCTCTGTCCTCAGTCCTCTATCCTCAGTCCTCTATCCTCAGTCCTCTATCCTCAGTCCTCAGTCCTCTATCCTCAGTCCTCTGTCCTCAGTCCTCTGTCCTCTGTCCTCAGTCCTCAGTCCTCTATCCTCAGTCCTCAGTCCTCTATCCTCAGTCCTCTATCCTCAGTCCTCTATCCTCTGTCCTCAGTCCTCTATCCTCAGTCCTCTGTCCTCAGTCCTCTATCCTCAGTCCTCTATCCTCAGTCCTCAGTCCTCTGTCCTCAGTCCTCTGTCCTCAGTCCTCTGTCCTCTGTCCTCAGTCCTCTGTCCTCAGTCCTCTGTCCTCAGTCCTCTGTCCTCAGTCCTCAGTCCTCTATCCTCAGTCCTCTATCCTCTGTCCTCTATCCTCTGTCCTCTATCCTCTGTCCTCAGTCCTCTATCCTCAGTCCTCTATCCTCAGTCCTCTATCCTCAGTCCTCTGTCCTCTGTCCTCAGTCCTCTGTCCTCAGTCCTCTGTCCTCAGTCCTCAGTCCTCTGTCCTCAGTCCTCTATCCTCAGTCCTCTATCCTCAGTCCTCTATCCTCAGTCCTCTATCCTCAGTCCTCTGTCCTCAGTCCTCTGTCCTCAGTCCTCAGTCCTCTATCCTCAGTCCTCTATCCTCTGTCCTCAGTCCTCAGTCCTCTGTCCTCTATCCTCTATCCTCAGTCCTCTATCCTCAGTCCTCTATCCTCAGTCCTCAGTCCTCTATCCTCAGTCCTCTATCCTCTGTCCTCTATCCTCTGTCCTCTATCCTCTGTCCTCAGTCCTCTATCCTCAGTCCTCTATCCTCAGTCCTCTATCCTCTGTCCTCAGTCCTCTGTCCTCAGTCCTCTGTCCTCAGTCCTCTGTCCTCAGTCCTCAGTCCTCTGTCCTCAGTCCTCTGTCCTCTATCCTCAGTCCTCTGTCCTCAGTCCTCTATCCTCAGTCCTCTATCCTCAGTCCTCTATCCTCAGTCCTCTGTCCTCAGTCCTCTGTCCTCAGTCCTCTGTCCTCAGTCCTCTGTCCTCAGTCCTCTATCCTCAGTCCTCTATCCTCTGTCCTCTATCCTCTGTCCTCTATCCTCTGTCCTCTGTCCTCAGTCCTCTGTCCTCAGTCCTCTATCCTCAGTCCTCAGTCCTCTATCCTCAGTCCTCTATCCTCAGTCCTCTATCCTCAGTCCTCTATCCTCAGTCCTCTATCCTCAGTCCTCTATCCTCAGTCCTCTGTCCTCAGTCCTCTGTCCTCAGTCCTCAGTCCTCAGTCCTCAGTCCTCAGTCCTCTGTCCTCAGTCCTCTATCCTCAGTCCTCTATCCTCAGTCCTCTGTCCTCAGTCCTCTGTCCTCAGTCCTCTGTCCTCAGTCCTCTATCCTCAGTCCTCTATCCTCAGTCCTCTATCCTCTGTCCTCAGTCCTCTGTCCTCAGTCCTCTATCCTCAGTCCTCTATCCTCAGTCCTCTGTCCTCTGTCCTCAGTCCTCTGTCCTCAGTCCTCTGTCCTCAGTCCTCTGTCCTCAGTCCTCTGTCCTCAGTCCTCTATCCTCAGTCCTCTATCCTCAGTCCTCTATCCTCTGTCCTCTGTCCTCAGTCCTCTATCCTCAGTCCTCTATCCTCAGTCCTGAACCTGCCATATTAAAAAATATAGACACAAATATAAACATGGCTCCTGAAGTTCATTTCTGTACAATTTATTTCTCTATTTGTCCTTATTTATATTTTTCCTTCTTTAATTTTTATCCCTGCATTTATTTCTGCATTGCTTTCTATTTACATTTTCTTTATCACTTTTCTTATTTATTTCTATATTTTATTTTCATCTGACATCTTATTCATTTATTGTCATTTTTTTTATTCAGTCATATTTAGCTCTTCAGTATTCCCCTTTTGCATTTTCTTTCTGTTTATTTCTGCGTTTCCTTTTTACATTAAACTTCATGTCCTTCTACTGAGACCACAAGTATGGAAGAACATTAGGGCCACTGGAAGAAAAAGGTCCAATATTTTTTATTATTATTGTTATTATTCTGAGAAAAAAGTCAGAATTCTGAGTTTTTTCTCAGAATTATAATTAAATAAATAAACAAATCGATAAATATTTGACCTTTTTTCTCAGTGGTTGTAATGTTCTTCTGTACAGGAGCATCCAGTACAGCCTGGTCTATTCAGCACAGCCCCTGAACACAAATTAACCAATAGGAGAAGAGCTGACCTAAGGACACGCCTTTAAAGACCGCCCCCCCCCATTTGCCTAATGATGAACAAATGCATACAGAAATAAAAAAAAAAAAAAAAAAAAAAGACTCCTGAAATGTAAAAAGCACACGCAGAAATAAATAGAAGAAAATGCAAAAGGGGAATACTGCAGAGCTAAATGTGACAGTGAACTCAGAAATGGCACCAGTGGAGCTTAGCGGCCAAATGAAAAGCTTTGGAAAATGTCTCCAGATGTCATTTATGATCTCTCACTTCTGTGTAAATGGAGGATTTCACTGGGAATCCTCTTCTGATCACATGAACGAGGTCATTTCTAAACCAATAACGTGCGAAGGATCACACCACACATGCCCAAAGGAAGTGCAGTCTGCGTCTGGTTGTCGACACGTGAGCGCATGTCTGTCCCTGAAGGAGGTTTTTGTAAACGATCAAACATGTGCGTCTGTAACACGCAGACATGGAAGAATTTGGAGACCTCAAAACGACAAATTCCAATCCAGTTTAATGGAGCCAAGCCAATCAGCAAATGGATACCATGTTTTGGTCATATTCTAATCAGATCTGTCAAAAATTCAAATTCACACTTGATATCATTGATACTGATTTATTGGATCAATCCACTTCCTATCTGTTAGAATGGGAACATTTTTCAAAGTTGCACCAAATCCAGAATCAGATCCAGATCCAGATAATTTCAATATTTTGTGCTGACATCATCATACAGCAGCTGTATACCAATTTCGAAGTCAATCAGAACTGGAGTTTCAGAGAAGACGACGATTGAAAGTTTTGTAACGAACGACAGACGCTGCCGCCGCTGGACGCCACATGACAACAACATCTTACGGCCCGTCAACCAGTGAGCTGAAAAAGGCCAGTAAATGAATAAGATGTCAGATGAAAATAAAATACAGAAATAAATAAGAAAAGGGATGCAAATGTAATGTAAATAGAAATCAACACAGAAATAAATGCAGAGATAAAAATTAAAGGAGGAAAAATATAAATAAGGACAAAATAGAGAAATAAATGGTATGGAAATGAATTTATGGAGCCATGTTTCTATTTGTGTCTATTTTTCCATATGGCAGGTTTGGTGAGGCCGTGTACAAACCGCCTTTAAACGTTGGTTCTCCAGCGGGTACAGGACTGACACCACGGCTGTTTTTTACAGACATTTGGACACAACACACACACACGGATCTGCGTCAGCGTCCACGAGTTAGCCCCGCCCCCTCTCTGGCCCTCACCTGTCCGTCCTGCTTTTACCTCATCTGAGACTCAGGTCCAAATTCAGCGTCCGCACATGCTCACTGCAGAGCGTCCTGGTTCCAGCTGGCTTCTGTTACACATGTATGCATATATAATAAAGACTGTTAGTGATGTGGACCTGCATTCTGTCCAAGGTTATTATCGTTGACAAAAACTAATGAAATGACCAAAACTACAACTGTAAAAAAACTTTTTCGTGAACTGAAATAAATAAAAACTATAACTAAAAGAAAAAATGATAACTGAAACTGTATTGTGCGTTTACAAAATTAACTAAAAACATATGAAATTTATGGATCAAATTGCCTTCATTTTCATTTTTGTCAATGTTAGAATGATATGAAATCCATTTATTTTTAATTTCTTTGTCTCTCTCAGTTTTCTGTGCTGTCTCCATATGACACTTTTTGCTCCGTCACTTGTGTTCACTTGTGGTTTCCAGTCGTCTTCTGGTCCCCACTCTACCTGGAAACATGGAGACTAAAGCAGCAGAGTCCTGTCTGGGATTGATTTGAATAGGAGCACAGAGAAGAAGAGAAAAGATATAAACTAGAAGCACTCGGAGAGCGCAGACCTCCGACAACGCAGACACCCCCCCCCATCACCACTGAAGTTTAATCATTTCTTCCTTGTGTCAGTATCAACATTTCCTGAAAATTTCATGAAAATCTGTCCATAACTTTTTGAGTTATCCTGCTAATAAACAAACAAACAAACAAACACACACACACAAACAAACAAAAACACACACAGACAAACAAACACACACACACACAAACAAACACACAAAAACACACACACACAGACAAACAAACAAACAAACACACACACAAACACACCCACAAACAAACACACAAAAACACACACACAGACAAACAAACAAACACACAAAACAAAGTGATCCCAACACCTCCTGGAGGAGGGAATAAACTACAACTAAACTAAAACTAAGCATTTAGGAAAAAAATGAAAACTAATAAAAACTATCAAACCTGCTCAAAAAATTTTTAAAACGAACTGAATTAGAGAAAAAAAAGTCCAAACTAAATAAAACTAAAATGAAATGAAAAATCCAAAACTATTAGAACCTTGCCTGTGTGTGTGTGTGTTGCATTAGGCTCCTCCCCTTTTCCACTGGACTATCCACTACAGTCTGGACTCTCAGGTGAACCTCCAAATATCTGACTATAAAGAACAGATGATGGGACGTATGAACAACACAGATAACAGTGGAGTATTGAACCCTGTGTGTGTTTGAATGTGTTCATATATGAACTGAAGTTCATAAATGAACAGTTCAAGAACTGATGATGAGATTCTGGAGGTTTAAGGACCAGGACAAACCTTAGTCATATGAGGTTAACCCTTTAACCTCTGATTAAAGGTAAAGGTTCCCATACGAACCCTTTATTTCAGGGTCACCAGCGCCCCCCGGTGGCTGAGTAGTAAGACTATAGCCTGTGTGTCAAAAATAGTCATTTCAGACAGGTCTTCAAAACCACTTCAAACTCTTCTAAACTACTAAATCACCTTCTCAGGATGTTTTAAACCTTTATTTATTTATTTATTTATTGTAATTATCTTTTTATTATTATTTTTCAGTCAGCCTCATCTTAGCATTTTACATCATATACATGACTTCCATGTATGTAAAAAAAAAAAAACAAAACAAAACAAAAAAACATTCTCAAACAGGGGAGCATTGACAGGAATAGTAAAAATATACAAAGCTACCCAAAAAAAATATTTAAAGGGAAACAACACATATTTCACATTCCATTCCATTCCTTTCCCCTGTATGAGATGAACATTGAACATTTAAAGTATAGCACGAACCCAGGGTTTACATGGCTCTATATGCACAATACTCTTATTCAGTGTAATCAGCTCTTAATAGTTTTATAAAAACAACCCAGTTTTTCCAATACTTTGTGAATTTGTCTAAATCCAGTCTGACAGACAAAGTCCACTTCTCCATCCTATAAATGTCATCTATAACCTCTATCCACTCCTCCATTTTTGGTGCATCCTTTTTTAGCCACCTCCTAGTGATGGCTTTTTTCCTGCTACTGACAATATTCTGAATAAATATTTGTCTTGTGAATGTGTTCTCCCCTGGTTCTCTTTTCCCAAGTATATAGATTCAAAAGTGAATGGAAATTGGACTTTGAAAATTTTCTCCATGCTTTTCTTCAAATCCTGCCAAAAAGGCACAATATAAGGGCAGTCCCAAAATATATGAAAATGATTGGCTTTACTTTCACCACAGTCTCCAACATCTTGTATCCTGAGATTTCTGCGCTGTTGTAATAAAACATCTCATAATATTCTGCCGACCATATTCCCTCCATGATAGGGAGCATGTTGTTTTCCATTGTTACCTCCGCCAAGGAGGTTATGTTTTTGCCAGGGTTTGTTTGTTTGTCTGTCCGTTAGTGTGCAACATAACTCAAAAAGTTATGGACAGATTTGGATGAAATTTTCACGGTTTGTTGGAAATGGGATAAGGAAGAAATGATTAAATTTTGGTGGTGATCGGGGGTGGGGGGGCCCATGGGGGGGGCCACTGATCAGCCTTGGCGCAGGTCTGCGCTCTCCGAGTGCTTCTAGTTGCTCACTGATATACTCCCATTCCTCCTCAGATAACATTCTTCCCACCTCTTTTTCCCACTTTTCTTTTATATATACTGCATTATTTCCTTTTAAATTTTCCACTTCTTTATACAGTTTTGATATTAATTTCTTGCCTGAGTCTGATTCATCTGCTAAAATGAACAGTTTAATTATCCCTGTGTCTGCCTCCTTTATTTTTTTCATAGTTTGCTCCATATAATGTCTCATCTGAAAATATCTGTATAAATCCTGGTTGTTTAAACCATATAGATTTTTCAGATCCTCAAAACTTTTAATAACATTCTTCTTAAAGAGTTCCCAAAATACTGTTGGTCCCCGGTCCCATCTACGAAACCTATCATCCACTGTGTTGGCTGTAAAATCTGAATCATGTGCGATTCATCGCAGTATCCTACTTTACTCTGTTAAGTTATTTTTTGTTAGAATTTCAAACCATATATTAAGGGATATACCCAGCCATGGATTTAAGTCCTCTTTGAGCTGTTCCCTCAGTCTTTTATGGTTTATGATGGCTTGTATTGGAACAGTATTTGATGTAAAACACTCAATATCCTTCCATCTCGCTCTGTAGGCTGGATTACACATGTTCCATAGAGTTTTTCATTGTGCAGCCTGATAGTAGCTTCTAAGACAGGGCAGGGCTAGTCACTCTGGCCAACTGTAAAGTTTTATATCTTATTCTCGGTCTTTTCCCCGCCAAATGTATCTTGAGATGAATTTATCCCACGCTATAAATTCTTTATCTGTTACCTGTATTAGAAGGGTTTGGAATAAATACAGTAACCTTGGGAGAACATTCATTTTAACCACTTCTATTCTTGAAACTAAAGTTGTGAATGGGATTAAATTCCACCTTACCATATCTGATTTTATTTTTGAAATTAATGGATCATAATTTATTGATTTCAATTGAGATAAATCCTGAGGAAGGTTTACTCCCAGGTATTTAATGAATTTTGAATTCCAATTAAGACTAAATCTTTCTTTAATTTACTGAACAAAAATATGAATGCACGACTTTTGTTTTTGCTCCCATTTTTCATGAGCTGAACTGAAAGATTAAAACTTTTTCTGTGTACACACAAGGTTTATTTCTCTCAAATATTGTTCACAAATCTGTCTAAATTTGTGTTAGTGAACACTTCTTCTTTGCTGAGATAATCCATCCACCTCACAGCTGTGGCAGATCAAGATGCTGATTAGACATCAGGATTTCTGCACAGGTGTGCCTTAGGCTGGCCACAATAAAAGGCCACTCCAAAACGTGCAGTTTTATCACACAGCACAATACCACAGATGTCACAAGTTTGGAGGGAATATGCACTGGTCATGCTGACTTCAGGAATCTCCACCAGAGCTTTTGCCTGTGAATTGAATGTTCATTTCTCTACCATCAGCCATCTCCAAAGCTGTTTCAGAGAATTCATGAAGAAGACTGTGCGAGGAAAATGGTGGTCACACCAAATACTGACTGGTTTTCTGACCCCCCTGGACCACCCAATACAGTAAAACTGCACATTTTAGGGTGGCCTTTTATTGTGGCCAGCCTAAGTCACACCTGTGCAATAATCCTGCTGTCTAATCAGCATCTGGATCTGCTACACCTGTGAGGTGGATGGATTATCTCAGCAAAGGACAAAGGAGAAGTGCTCACTAACACAGATTTAGACAAATTTATGAACAATATCTGAGAGAAATAGGCCTTTTGTGTACATAGAAAAAGTTTTAGATCTTTGCGTTCAGCTCATGAAAAATGGGAGCAAAAACAAAAGTTGTGCATTTATATTTTTGTTCAGTGTAGATTGGTCAGGATCATAGTTGAATAAGAGAACCTGGGTCTTTTTCACATTTAATTTGTAACCTGAAAATAGTCCAAATTCCTCAAGTGTTGGCATTAATGCTGGAAGGGACGCAGTGGGTTGTGTTAAGTATATTAACACGTCATCCGCAAATAGCGCTATTTTCTGTTCACCCCCTTCCATGTCTACACCTTTTATATTTTCATTCTGTTTTATCCATTGGCTCAGTGGTTCCAAATATATAGCGAGTAGGAGACGGCTAATTGAACAACCTTGACGACACCCCCGTTCTAATTTGAGAGATTTCCATTGATTTTGACTCTGGCTGATGGTTTATTGTATAGAGATTGTATGGTCCTGATAAATGTTTCATGAAAACCAAATTGTCCCATTACCATAAACAGAAAGTCCCATCTGACAGTCAAATGCCTTTTCTGCATCCAGTCCCAACATTATTGCTTCCAGTCGTTTTTTACTTCTGTTTTGCATCACATGTAGTGTACGTCGAATATTGTCCTGTGACTGTCTCTGCTTTATAAATCCAGTCTGGTCCTGGTGGATTATATCTGGTAAAATTGTTTCTAAGCGTCTGGCTAGAATAGCGCTGAATATCCTGTAGTCCAGGTTAAGAACACTAACTTATTATTAGAACACTCCAATTTGTCCTTTCCTTCTTTTGGAATAACTGAAATGAAGGCCTCCTTCCATGAGTTTGGGATTTCTCCCTCTTTTAGTACCCAATTAAATGCATTTTTTAGAAGGGGGATCAATGGCTCCCTGAGCACTTTATAAAACTCAGAGGTGTATCCATCTGTGCCCGGAGCCTTGTTTGTCTTCAGCTTTGAAATTGCTGAATTAATTTCTTCAGCTGTGATTTCCTTTGTCAGGGTAGCGTTTTGATCCTCTGTCACTCCTGGTAATTTTAGAGAATCTAGAAATGAAATTATCTGATTTTTATTTTTTATCTTTGGTTGAGAATACAACGCCTTGTAATATGTTTCGAAACATTTATGTATCTCTTCTGTTCTATATTTTGTTGAATTTGTAACTGAATTCCTTATTTTGTAAATGTTATTCATTGCCATTTGCTTTTTTAATTTATATGCCAATAGTTTTGTAAATGTACTTCCTGCTTTGTAATACCTCTGCTTTGTATATAACAATTTTTTTTTGAATCTCCTGTGTTAGAATGTCATTAATCTCTGTTATAATCCTTTTGATATTTTGGTTTATTTTCTCATCAACATTGTTTTTGTGCTTTTCTTCTACTTTTTTCAATTCTGATTCTAATTTATTGAGTTTTTCCTGTTTTTTCCTTTACAAATATGCTGATTTTGCAATTATTAACCCTCTAATCACGGCTTTGCCTGCATCCCACAACACTGAGGGAGAAACCTCTCCATTATCATTCTCCCTTACATACCTCTGAATTTCTTTAATGATTTCCTTCTTTATTTCTCCTTTTAATATATTTATATTTCATCTCCAAAGTGTTCTTTTTGCTTCTCTTGACAAAGATAAAGTTAAATATACTGGGCTATGGTCTGATATGTCTCTTGTTCCAAATTCACATTTTTCAATTCTATGACTGTCCTTATTATACATGAAAAAATAATCAATCCTGGAATATACTGAATGAGGTGATGAGAAATAGGTATAATCTTTTCCTTTAGGATTTAATTCTCTCCATACATCAACTACTCCCATTTCTGTCAATAATCCTGCAAACTTCTTACTAATCATAGATTTTTGTATACCACTGCCTGAGCAGTCCAGTTGTGGGTTTAGTCTGATATTCAGGTCTCCACCCCATATCATAATCCCTTCCCCCTCTGATACCACCAAATCAATCAATTGCCTGTAAAATATCCAGTCTGACCCTGGTGGGGCATATACATTAAGAATAGTGAGCACCTCTCCATCTAATCTTCCTTTAATCAAAATATATCTTCCTTGTTTGTCTGATATTTCTGAAAGCTTTTCAAACCTAATTTTCCCTGATATCAGAATTGCCACCCCTCTTCTATGACCAGTTTTATAAGATGAAAAAAATATTTGATTATAGCCATTTCTTTTGAGTTTTTCATGCTCCTTCTCTGACAGGTGTGTCTCCTGCAACAGAGCCACTCCCACTCCCTCCTTTCTCATCTTACCTAGTATTTTGGACCTTTTAACTGGGTTAAGTATCCCATTCACATTATATGTAGCTAGTTTCATTAACCTTTTCTGGGTTGTCATAATCCCTACTTTTGCAATTCCATCTCCCCATGCTTACCCCTTGTGCTACAGAATAGGCAGATTGCCATGAACACTATATAACACAAAACACGAACAATCACAGATGAACATGTGATATAACCAAAAACTTCCTTGCGTGGGGTCTGCGTTTTGACCCTGAATGAGCCCTGATGGCAGGTTTGCTCTGAGGGATAACCTCTTCCTTTAAGAGGAAGTGGGCCCTCTTTGCTGCAGTCAGCTTTGTCCATATACAGTATGTCCAACAGCTTCAATTCAAAAGAAAGAAAAAGTCACCAAAGTCAAAGTAGCTCCGACATAAAAAAGTAAATGTGTATAAAGAGGAGATTGTCTTTTCCTCATTTACCCAAGTTACATAAATAAATGAAATAAAATAAAACAACACAGCTCAAGTTAAAGAGGGGCTGTTTCTCACCTTAATTTTGAAGTTCCCAAACCGGATACATAGTAACTGTTCAGTCCTCGTCCACAAATCCTTGTTCGACAAGTCGAGTCCTAGTTCCTCCTAAAGGCTTGTAGTTTTTCTTTAAATCCTGGACCCGTCTCCTTGGGTGTGTGCGCCCCCTTGTGTGCCCGGTTAGGAGCTTGGTCCTGTCCAGTCCTCTCTCCGCCGGTTTCACCACCGTCACCTGAAGCCCCCTTCTTGCCATATCTGTAGTGGCTTCTTCAGCCGTGTTATAAACACGGGTTTCGCCCTCGTAAAACCCTCGTAATTTCGCTGGAAATGGTGTCTGGAATCGTATTTTCTTCTCCCTCAAAACGTTTTTCTTCTATATATTCCTTAGGCTTTTTTAACACCTCCGGAGCGTAGTCATGATCCAGAAACACCCTTTTCCCCTCATACTCGAATCCTTTCTTCTGCCATGCAATCCTTATGATCTCTTCTTTGTCTCTGACACTCGTGAATCTCCCCACGGTGGATCTCGGTGGGGAATCCGGAGGAGGCCGCGCCGCCAGGGCCCGGTGTGCTCTCTCCATCCGGAGGTGGAGGGATGCGGGCAGCTCCAGCTTTTCTCCTAGTAGTGCCTCAGTAAAGTCAATCATCGACCGGGCGTTGTCCTCCGCTCCTTCCTTCACCCCGTGTATCCTAATATTCTCCCTCCTGATCCACCAACCTTTTCTGAACCGTTCCTGCAGCTCCAGGAGTTCAAGTGTAACATCCTCAAAGAGCTGCAGGCGTTCCTCCGCACTTTCTACCCTGCTGTTAGCCTCCTTGATTTCTTCCTTGATTTCTTTAAGAATGTCCGAGTTTTCACGACGGAAGTCTCTTAAGTCTCGCAGTATTGTCTCCAAATGTGCCATTTCTTGCGCAGACTGGACCGTTTGTGTTTTGCTGCCTGAGCTGCTCTCCCTCTCCTGCGCTGACTCTGCTAGCTCACTGTCTTCTCCTGCTAGCTCTGATGCTAGCCTGTTTTGTTCGTAGTCTTCATCGGTTCCTAACTCGACTTTTTGTGACTTTTTTCCTGATTTTCCTCTCATTATTATCTTTGCCCTTTCAGTTTTACCCTTGCCACTTATTACTATTGCCTACTGACACCGGTACAGGGCTTCCACAACCTAAAGTCGGGGAGCTCACTGTTGAAGCTGCCGCCATGACCGCCATGCCGCCGGAAGTCCCTTAAACCTTCGTTTTAACGTCACCAACAAACCCCACTGCTCCGCCATGTTGTCTGCTATGAATGACTTTTGTTGTGTATGACAATAAACCATTTCTGTTCTGTTATTTTTATTTTCTCATCATTAATTACTGATTCTGCTCTTTCAGCACTGACTCCTTCCTAATACTACATCTACATTTTGTGTTGTTATATAATATAATATAATATAATATAATATAATATAATATAATATAATATAACCAACACACTGTCTGGTAACAGCCTTAATATGTCCAGTAGTTGAACGTTTTATTTTACCTAATGTGGTAAATTTCAGAACAGCAACAAGCAAAAAGGTTTAAAGAAAACTAAAATATGGAAGGACATGAAACTATTAAAATATTTAGTTTAAAATATTATTTACAAGATTCATGTATTGTGTTGTAGAGTGATTAAAAAAAGCACAAACCAAACTTCATTCAACTACAGAAACAGAATATAAAACTGTTTTTATTGTGTATTTCTGAATCATTTCACATATTGGACTTAAGATCGAATGTGAGTGGAATGAACGCGGTGATTAAATGACAAACGAATGAATCAGCAGCGTCATCACTTCTGTAAAAGTTCACCCTCAGCCACATGGACCTGATCTGTGTCACATGACCACAGTAACCATATGTGTCACATGATCCCATTCAAACCGGCCTCAGAAAATACAATAAGAAACGTGAATAAAAGTCCTCCAACCTGACGACCGCAGCAGTACCGGGGGGGGGACTACGAGTGCAAGGGGGTGTGGTCTCAGTGCGGGAGGGCGGTGCTGGCTCCGGGGCCCGCCTCTTTCTCGCAGATGTAGGGCAGGTACATGCTGCAGGGGGCGTCGTACCAGCTGCGGACCGCCACTCGCTCCAACACCTGCGTTTTGACGATGTATCCGCAGTCCTCGTTGATGTGGTTGTTGGGTTCGCCCACCTCCCAGAACCTACGCACAGGAAACAAACACCAGGGGTCAGGTGACCAACAACCAATGAACGCAGACCCACCTGTGGATGCCCCCTGCTGGGGACAATGCCAATAACCATCCAGTTTTTCAGAAAAATAAGTGAATAACAGGCGACACACGCTGGTGAACGGACCGTTTAATTCCACCTTATAAACACATAATAATAATAATAATAATAATAATAATAATAATAATAATAAAAAAACACATAAGTACAATAATAATAATAACAATAATAAACATACTACTACTACTACTACTACTAATAATAATAATAATAATAATAATAATGATAATAACAATAATAATAACAATAACAATAACAATAATAATAATAATAATAATGATGATGATAATAATAATACATTTTATATATAGGGGCCTTTCAGGACACTCATGGCCACTGTACAAGGTTGTTAAAATAAATAAAACACAATTCAAACTACGCACATACACATATAAAACACATAGGTACATTAAATGGCAACAGATAGAAGTGAAACTGTGGAACTGACTCGGATAAATAAGTTTGAAGAAATAAGTCTTCAGCTGGGATTTGAAGGTGGTAACACAGTCTGAATTTTAATTTTGATAATTAAACACAATGATGTTTACCCACACTTATTTATGCATATATCTGTCACTTTTACTGATATTTGTCCAGGACATATTGTACAAATTGCTGTTGTAGTAGTTATAAAATGTATATTTGGTATATTTACATTTAGAGCTATATATTTACACATATTTACATATATAAATGTATACGTGTGTGCTGTATGAATTTCCTGTTACTTTTTATCATACTAGCATGATGCAAATGTAACACAATTTCCCATGGGATTAATAAAGTTGTTTGATTCTATATACTGTACATCTATCTATCTATCTATCTATCTATCTATCTATCTGAAACATATGCTACATTCACACAAGAAAATAAACAGATTTAACGGACAAAGGTGAAACATAAAAAAGAGGAAGAGGAAGAATGGGAAAAATGATGGGGGGTTAGTCAGCGACCAATACGACCAGAAAGAGGAAAGAAATATCAGATGTTTGAGGAAAATCTGCCGAGTTTGGAGAAAAATACAGAGCGGAGGCAGAAGTGAAACAGCCGAGGATGAACCTGAACACATGACTGGTTCTTTCCTCTGAGCTTTTCTGTTGTATTTATGCATCATTTTGGTCCATGTCATTCCACTGTTTGTCCAGAGTGTACATGAACTAAATATTAGCCTACAATTAAAAATTCAACCACCAAATACCCCCGTATGCAGATGATATTCTATTGTTTATAAGAAACATACATATGTGACATCTTTTAAATCACTTCTTAAAACACATTTTTATAGACTTGCTTTTATGTGATGTCTGTCCCTTTTCAGTTTTAATTTTTTAAATTTGAATTTTATCCTGTTTGGTTATTAATTTATATTCTCATACATGATGTTTTATCTCATTTCTTCATTTTTGCATTGATTTGACAGCATCATGTTACGTTCTCCCTACCCTCTTTACTCCGATTCACTTCATTTATTCAAAGTGTCATGTTTTTGCATTTGTTGTACACATCTGTCTAATTGTGTTGCTTCTGTTTTAGTGTCTTTACTTGTATCTTGTATCCTGCTGTTGTGCCCTTCTGCTTTGTCTATCAAAAGCACTTTGTCAACTTTGTTTTTAAAGGTGCTATAGAAATACACTACCAGGCAAAAGTTTGGACTCACCTTCTTATTTAAATGACATGAGATGGACCACAGACGGCCAACAAGTGCTCAGCATCATTTGGAACTCCTTCCAGACTTTTGGAAAACATTTCAGGTGACTACCTCATGAAGCTCATCGAGAGAATGCCAAGAATGCACAAAGCAGTAATAAAAGCAAAATGTGGCTTTTTTGAAGAATCTAAAATATAAAACATGCTTTGAGTTTTGTCACATCTTTTTAAACTACATAATTCCATATGTGTTCATTCATAGTTTTGATGCCTTCAGTGAGAATCTACAATGGAAATAGTCATAAAAATAAAGAAAAACCAGGTGAGTCCAAACTTTTGCCTGGTAGTGTAAAATAAATGAAATTCTTCTTATTATTATTATTATTATGATGATGATGATGATGATGATGATGATGATGATGTCCAAATATCCCCATATGCAGATGATATTCTATTATATAGACAAAAAAACACACATCACTGTAGCAGCAATTGGAGCCAAAATGCAGTTCTCATTTCATGTCTTTACTTCAGGTTAAAGACACTTAAACTGACCTGTTGAACTAAAATGGAGGCAGTTGTCGTTAAAGGCTGCAGAATAAGAGACAAACTCACAGAGATGAAGAACATACGTCTGGAAATCTAGTGTATTTGAGTCTGGACTAAAAAAATAAAGGCCAGGAATCAGGAACCTGCGACTGCACTGAACTTCCACATTCCCACAGGACGATAACTTCAGACTAAATGTCACACACTTCTTCCCCTTTTCTTCTTTGTTCACTTTAAGCCTTTCCTGGAATCTGTAAGTGGGTCAAAGGTCAGGGGTTCATGAGCTCCACATCTACCGTCAGGCCTGAGGTCAGAAAAACTCACTTTCTGAGTAGATTTACTGAATTTATTTGCTTCATTCCTTTAGATTTTTGTTCATCGTAATATGACAAATGTTGAACTCTTTAATGCATGAAAGGGTTGAACTTGAGACTCTTAGTCCAGATTTTTAAATGAAATCTCTTGTTTATGGTGAAAATGCCATAGTTTCATTTACCGAGCACCAAACCTCAACAGAGGTAACACCATTAACTAAGGGGGGCGGGGCTTAGTAAACTGTCCAGTAATTTGACTGTGGCCTTTTTTGGATTTTCTGAGTTGTGGAGAAAAGGGAAGGTTTTGTTATCACTGTGGGGACATTCAGTCTGTATTTTACCCATAATGCATACAGTATTCAGTATTCTGGCGTATGAATGTGTATGAATGTTTGGTGGTGGTGGGAGGGGCCGTTTGGTGTGGACTGGTGGCCACGCCTCCATCAGCCCGCCCCAGGGCAGCTGTGGATACAGATGTAGTTTAACACCAGAGTGAATGAATAATGGATCCAAAAAGTTCTTTGGGTGCTGTGAAAAGCACTAGAGAAATCTAATCCAGTATTATTACAAGAAAAGCACTCAGAGTGCAGACCTCCACCAAGACACATCTGCCCCCCCCCCCCCCCCCATCACCACCAAAATTTAATAATTTCTTCTTTGTGCCAGTATCAACATTTACTGAAATTTTCATGAAAATCTGTTTACAACTCTTGAGTTATCTTGCTAACAAACAAACAAACAAACAAACAAACAAACCAAAGCGAACACAGTACCTCCTGGTGAAGGTAACTAGCTGCATTGTACTCGTGGTGCCATTGTACGACAGCATGATCAGTAGAAGTTGTCTACCACCGCTATCCATTTGTAAACTTCCATTTACTCCTGCGTTGTGCTGGTAATAATTAGAGCCAACATGTGAGGCATGAAGGGAAGAGCATGGAAGTGTTTGTCCTGTCCAGTTGGATTCCATTCATGCAGCGGTAGTAACTGTAGCCTTCACATGTTAGCATGGTCTGCTAACAGTAGAAACGTCATGAACGGCAGCAGAACCACCAGTGCTGGGTAAATAGGTTCTAAAAAGTAATTAGTTATAGTTACTAATGACTTTTTCAAAAAACTAATTGAATTAGTAATGGAATGAGTCCTTCAGGAATGTAATTAGTTACCAGGGAAAGTAATTATTGCATTACTTTTTTGAAAAACCTTCAAATATGTAAAAGGAAACTGATTTCTGAGTGTGTTTCACAGTCAGTTATAGAGTAGAACAGCAGACAGGGACTGGGGTCCACCAGGGTCCACCAGGGTCCACCAGGGCCAGGCTGGGGTCCACCAGGGCCAGGCTGGGATCCACCAGGGTCCACCAGGGCTAGGCTGGGGTCCACCAGGGTCCACCAGGGCCAGGCTGGGGTCCACCAGGGTCCACCAGGGCTAGGCTGGGGTCCACCAGGGTCCACCAGGGCTAGGCTGGGGTCCACCAGGGTCCACCAGGGCCAGGCTGGGGTCCACCAGGGTCCACCAGGGCCAGGCTGGGATCCACCAGGGTCCACCAGGGCTAGGCTGGGGTCCACCAGGGTCCACCAGGGCCAGGCTGGGGTCCACCAGGGTCCACCAGGGCTAGGCTGGGGTCCACCAGGGTCCACCAGGGCTAGGCTGGGGTCCACCAGGGTCCACCAGGGCCAGGCTGAGGTCCACTAGGGCTGATAACTCCTCCTCTAAATGAGCTGATAGCTCCTCCTCTTAGCTGCGTTCAGGTGCCTGTGTTGTGCTGGGACAACTCAAACTCGCAGATGTCATTAGTTGTTCAGGTGAAGGGGGCGTGGACAACTCAGACTCATGGACACACAGGTGAAGCATGAAGGGATTGTGGGTAATCTGAATAGAAGAGCGACTCATAAATGAACAGCTCATAATGAATCGGTTCCTATCGTTCACTGAAAAGAGCCGTTCAAAAGTGTGGAGTTGTCTGCGAACGTCACATCTGTCGTGCCTGGCTGAGCGAGTCAGGACGGATAAAATCTCCCAGCATTCCTCACAACATTTGAATACAGACATAAAATTGTTCCTGGTCGATAGTCAGGTCATGTTTGTATTCATTTGGTGAGTTTGGTGGAGATGGGGCGTGTGAAGGCTGAGGAAAACCCGTACAAACGCCCTCTGAGCTGCAACATTCATAGGACAAACACACGGACACAGAACGTCCACTATAGTAGGGTTATTATTATGATCATTATGATTATTATTATTATTGTTATTATTATTGTTATTATTATACCTAGCATTAGCATTAGCACACATTAGTAGCAGTGGGCTGCTGTTGAAGGCGCTGGACTGGACCAACTCCAGATCTACATTAACAGTGTTGTCATGGAGACAGCCCATATGGACCGTATTTAAAGTGGGGGGGGGGCCTACCCTCCGACCAGCGGCGTCCCATCCACCCACTTCCACTGATCCTCCGTTTGAGCGTCGGTGATGCCGAACCAGTAGGCATTCCAGTGGCCTCTGGGAAGGCGTTCCCATAGAAACGTCTGGACGGACACACAGAGGACACGTCTGAACACGCTCACAGTGGGCGGGGCTTATACAAAGGGGTGGGGTTTGTTTGGTACCTGCTCGTCCGCCGTGTGAATGATGGCCAGGTGAGCGCCTTCACTCTCGCAAAACGACTTGGCCTCAGGCCACGACCTGGAGTTTCTGGAGATGAGGTAACAGCTGGTGTCGAAGGACAGCCAATCAAAGGGACAGATGATGGGCGGAGAGGTGGGCGGGACCACCCCAGGAGCTGAAAGCAGCACACGGATTAGATTACATTAGATCCGATTAGATTAGATCCGATTAGATTAGACCAGATTAGATTAGACCAGATTAGATTAGACCAGATTGGATTAGACCAGATTTGATTAGATCAGATTAGATTAGACCAGATTATATTACACCAGATTAGATTAGATTAGATTAGACCAGATTAGATTAGACTAGATTAGACCAGATTAGATTAGATTAGATTAGACCAGATTAGATCAGACTAGATTAGGTTAGACTAGATTAGACCAGATTAGATTGGATTAGATTAGGTTAGATTAGATTAGTTTAGATTAGATTAGATTAGATTAGGTTAGATTAGATTAGATTAGATTAGATTAGATTAGATTAGATTAGGTTAGATTAGATTAGGTTAGGTTAGATTAGATTAGGTTAGATTAGATTAGATTAGATTAGATTAGATTAGGTTAGGTTAGATTAGATTAGATTAGATTAGATTAGTTTAGATTAGATTAGATTAGATTAGGTTAGATTAGATTAGATTAGGTTAGATTAGATTAGATTAGATTAGATTAGATTAGATTAGATTAGATTAGGTTAGATTAGATTAGATTAGATTAGATTAGGTTAGGTTAGGTTAGATTAGATTAGATTAGATTAGACTGATCCCACAACAGGGAAATTCACTGGTCAAAGCACCGACAGAATAATGTGAAAGAAAAACAAGTGCATCATAACGACAGTACAAAAGACAAGTAATAATAATAATAATAATAATAATAATAATAATAATAATAATAATAATCTCTGTAGACTATGTACATATTTCGATCTGAGTGGACAGATGGACCCAAACACCACAGAGCTCCACTGTTGTGTTCCAGGTGTTTGAGGGTTAAATACAGACAGAGCTTCCTCTGGCCGTTGTCATAGCAACCATTGTGAGGGCCAACCAGACTGGGGGTCCTGTCGGACCTTTAGTGAGGCTCAGTTGGTCCTGGAGCTGCTGCTTCTCCTCCTGCAGCTTCTTCTTCTCTTGTTGCAGTTGGCTGATGGAGGCGACCAGCGCCGACACGTTGGCGTCCTGCGTCTGCAGCTGTGATGAGGATTCACCGCCGCGTTGCTGGTTCTGATCTGTGGACGTTCAGGTTTGAACAGGGTTATTAAAGGCACATGTGTGTGGAGTGGAGGCCTGTTCCTCCTCCTAACACCTCCCTTCAGGAAACAGTTTAGGTCGGTCCACTGGACAGACTCTGTTTGATCACATGTTTAACCCTTTCACCGTTCATCACACACTTCTACACCAGTGGAACCTTCAACATTTACCTGGGATTCTGAAAACCCTGCCATGTTTCCACTGAAATGACTCAGGAAAAAAAGTTCCCTCTGCAGTTCCTTCAGTCCAGGGGTTCCCACAGTGGGGAACCCTAACCCCAGGGGTACTGCACATGTTTTTAGAAAAGTCCATTCAATAAATCATCATGTACTGAATACAAAATAAATAATGACAACTAATGTTAAAATATAAAACACAAGAAATACAGTCATAGAATACTTTTATTGTTAATCATCTTGTCTAATTTATTCTAATCTACACTAGTCTAATGTAATCTGATCTAAACTAGTCTAATTTAAACTAGTCTAATCTGATCTAAACTAGTCTAATTTAAACTAGTCTAATCTGATCTAAACTGGTCTAATTTGATCTGCTCTAAACTAGCCTAATTTAAACTAGTCTAATTTAATCTAATCTAATATTTAATCTAATCTAAACTATTCTGCAGACAGACTTCAGTCAAATTCAGACTGGTCAACAGTCGGGTCATTTCAGCTGAATCAGCTGTTCACTGTTATCACTGTTTCAACACCACACTAAGAAAAACCGCAACCTCCTGTTTCTCTGAACCAGAAAATTAAAAAACAAAGTTGGTTTTTCATTGTTCAATAATATTTTCCACAGATTCATTGTGTTTCAGGGACAAATACAAACAAATCTGCTGGGTTTTCTTCCATATTTGAGATCATTGGTGGTTGTTTGTCACATCTTGGTTGAACCGGTGGATTAATTAGATCAACCTGTGATGATGATGATGATGAAGATGATGAAGATGATGGTTTGTACTCACAGTGAGCAGTGACAGCGATCAGTGAGATGAAGAGGATGACGCTCAGCGAAGCCAAACACACAGTAACAACTGGATAAAAACCAGGAGGAGGTCTGGAGGAGGAGACTGGGGGGGGGGGGGGGGGGGGGGGGGGGAGAAGAGAAAAGAGGAGGAGGAGGTAGAGGAAAAGGAGGATGAGGATAAGGAGGAAGAGGAGGAGATGGAGGAGGAGGAAGAGGAGGAAGAGGAGGAAAAGGAGGAGGAGGAGATGGAGGAGGAGGAAGAGGAAGAAGAGGAGGAAAAGGAAGAGGAGGAGATGGAGGAGGAGGAAGAGGAGGAAAAGGAGGAGGAGGAGATGGAGGAGGAGGAAGAGGAGGAAGAGGAGGAGAAGGAAGGGGGTAGAGGAGGAGGAAGGAGATGGAGGAAGATGAGTTGGAGGAGAAAGAAGAGGGTAAGGAGAGAGAGGAAAAGGAGGATGAGGAGAAAGGGAGGAGGAGGTGGTATGTGTGATACTTTGATCATATGTGATATTTTCTTATAAACTGTTGTGTTTTATGACCTGTTTTACCTTATTTTTATTCTATTATTTGTGTTTTTATCTGTGTGTTAATTAAATAAATTCATCTAAATATAATTCAGAGGTTCAGAATCATTTTAATAAAAACCTACAACTGAACAGAAACATCTGGAAACAAGTTCAGTGGAGAGAAAAAATGAAAACCAGCTTCAGGAGCATGAGGAAGAGGAGCACAATGAAGAGGAGCATAAGGAAGAGGAGCACAATGAAGAGGAGCATGAGGAAGAGGAGCACAATGAAGAGGAGCATAATGAAGAGGAGCACAATGAAGAGGAGCATGAGGAAGAGGAGCATAAGGAAGAGGAGCACAATGAAGAGGAGCATGAGGAAGAGGAGCACAATGAAGAGGAGCATAATGAAGAGGAGCACAATGAAGAGGAGCATGAGGAAGAGGAGCATAATGAAGAGGAGCATGAGGAAGAGGAGCACAATGAAGAGGAGCATGAGGAAGAGGAGCACAATGAAGAGGAGCATGAGGAAGAGGAGCACAATGAAGAGGAGCATGAGGAAGAGGAGCATAATGAAGAGGAGCACAATGAAGAGGAGCATGAGGAAGAGGAGCATAATGAAGAGGAGCATGAGGAAGAGGAGCATAATGAAGAGGAGCATGAGGAAGAGGAGCACAATGAAGAGGAGCATAATGAAGAGGAGCATGAGGAAGAGGAGCACAATGAAGAGGAGCATGAGGAAGAGGAGCACAATGAAGAGGAGCATGAGGAAGAGGAGCATAATGAAGAGGAGCATGAGGAAGATGATGAAGATGAAGGTGATGAAGGTGAGCAGGTCTTACCTCCAGGTCCACCCTGTCTCCTCCTCCTCCTCTCCAGCGCTTCGTGTCCGTCGTCTTCCAACAGTTTAAAGTACATCCCATCACCGGGGGGGTGTTCAGGGGGGGTCGGCCTGTCCATCACCAAGGAAGAGGAGGAGGAGGAAGAGGAGGAGGAAGAGAAGAAGAAGAAGACAAGAAGAAAAAGACGATGACCAACAACAAGAAGTAAAGGAGTCTGAGTTGGTTTCAGGTCTGGCTCCAGTTCCCCCTCCCACTGCTTTAAACCACTCTGCCCCCTCCCCCTCCCCCTCCCCCTCCCCCTCCCCCTCCCCCTCCCCCTCCCATCCCCGACTGGAAAACAGAGCGAGCCCTTTCAAAATAAAAGACAGGAAGTACATGTATAATAATAATAATAATAATAATAATAATAATAATAATAATATTATTATTATTATTATTATTATTATTATTATTATTATTATTATTATTATTATTATTATTATTGAATTACTACGGACAAAACTACAGCTAAAACAATGACAATATTTAATAATTGCTTCAAATGTGTTATTTTATGTTTTTCTCTTTTATGTCTTTACTTCACTTCAATTTCAAGGAAAATAAAAAGATTATATTAATAATATTAATAATAACATGGACTCCATCAAATAAACAGAAATGACAAATATAAAAACTAATTCAGAGCTAAAAATATGACCGTTTAATCCAGTCCAGACTGGGCAGCTCCTGCCACCGGTGCCCTGGCCCCACCAGGCCCCACCAGGACCCACCAGGACCCACCAGGACCCACCAGGCCCCACCAGGCCCCGCCAGGACCCGCCAGGACCCGCCAGGCCCCGCCAGGCCCCGCCAGGACCCACCAGGCCCCATCAGGCCCCGCCAGGACCCACCAGGTCCCATCAGGACCCATCAGGACCCACCAGGTCCCATCAGGTCCCACCAGGCCCCATCAGACCCCACCAGGCCCCACCAGGCCCCACCAGGCCCCACCAGGCCCCACCAGACCCCATCAGGTCCCACCAGGTCCCATCAGGACCCACCAGGTCCCATCAGGTCCCACCAGGCCCCATCAGACCTCACCAGGCCCCACCAGGCCCCACCAGGACCCACCAGGCCCCGCCAGGCCCCGCCAGGACCCGCCAGGACCCGCCAGGCCCCGCCAGGCCCCGCCAGGACCCACCAGGCCCCACCAGGCCCCACCAGGCCCCACCAGGCCCCATCAGGTCCCACCAGGTCCCATCAGGACCCACCAGGTCCCATCAGGTCCCACCAGGCCCCATCAGACCCCACCAGGCCCCACCAGGACCCACCAGGCCCCACCAGGCCCCACCAGGCCCCACCAGGCCCCACCAGACCCCATCAGGTCCCACCAGGCCCCACCAGGCCCCATCAGGACCCATCAGGCCCCACCAGGCCCCTGTAACTCCAACCACTGTCACTGTGAGCAGTCCGAGGCTGGATCTGCTGACACCAGCACCCCAGAGAGGACATCAGGAGCCGACCCCAGAGGCCCCGTCCTTCCAGCACCATGGTGGCCACAGCAGACCAGACCAGCTGGGGTCAGAATGGAGGCCCTACCAAGACCCACAGATTCCCCAGTACCAGATGGGTGTGGACCAGTGGTGGAACATGTCAGTACGGGGCCGGGCCCTTTAGAGCCTATGAAGCTTTGAATTGCGTCACTTACCAACACACACATGCACACACCAGCGGCTCTGACAGGCACGACTGCAGTTTGACCCAGCTCAAAGAATCTGATAGTATAGGTTCAGCACCACGGACAGCAACCACGTCATTTTGACGTCAATCAAACGGACGTGAACGTCACATCAGTCTGACAAACACTGAAACCAAACACTTCATCTACTGACAGCACAGCAGCATACTGGACCAACAGCTGGAGCCTTCTGTACAGTTGGCCTGATGGTCCACGAGTTCAGCTGCAAACACACATGGTGGACCTGCTCAGCTCTGTTCAAAGGACCATGGTGGACCTGCTCAGCTCTGTTCAAAGGACCATGGTGGACCTGCTCAGCTCTGTTCAAAGGACCATGGTGGACCTGCTCAGCTCTGTTCAAAGGACCATGGTGGACCTGCTCAGCTCTGTTCAAAGGACCATGGTGGACCTGCTCAGCTCTGTTCAAAGGACCATGGTGGACCTGCTCAGCTCTGTTCAAAGGACCATGGTGGACCTGCTCAGCTCAGTTTAAAGGCACATGGTGGACCTGCTCAGCTCTGTTCAAAGGACCATGGTGGACCTGCTCAGCTCTGTTCAAAGGACCATGGTGGACCTGCTCAGCTCTGTTCAAAGGACCATGGTGGACCTGCTCAGCTCTGTTCAAAGGACCATGGTGGACCTGCTCAGCTCTGTTCAAAGGACCATGGTGGACCTGCTCAGCTCTGTTCAAAGGACCATGGTGGACCTGCTCAGCTCAGTTTAAAGGCACATGGTGGACCTGCTCAGCTCAGTTTAAAGGCACATGGTGGACCTGCTCAGCTCTGTTCAAAGGACCATGGTGGACCTGCTCAGCTCTGTTCAAAGGCACATGGTGGACCTGCTCAGCTCTGTTCAAAGGACCATGGTGGACCTGCTCAGCTCTGTTCAAAGGACCATGGTGGACCTGCTCAGCTCAGTTTAAAGGACCATGGTGGACCTGCTCAGCTCTGTTCAAAGGACCATGGTGGACCTGCTCAGCTCTGTTCAAAGGACCATGGTGGACCTGCTCAGCTCTGCTCATAGGCACATGGTGGACCTGCTCAGCTCTGTTCAAAGGACCATGGTGGACCTGCTCAGCTCAGTTTAAAGGACCATGGTGGACCTGCTCAGCTCTGTTCAAAGGACCATGGTGGACCTGCTCAGCTCTGTTCAAAGGACCATGGTGGACCTGCTCAGCTCAGTTTAAAGGCACATGGTGGACCTGCTCAGCTCTGTTCAAAGGACCATGGTGGACCTGCTCAGCTCTGTTCAAAGGACCATGGTGGACCTGCTCAGCTCTGTTCAAAGGACCATGGTGGACCTGCTCAGCTCAGTTTAAAGGCACATGGTGGACCTGCTCAGCTCTGTTCAAAGGACCATGGTGGACCTGCTCAGCTCTGTTCAAAGGACCATGGTGGACCTGCTCAGCTCTGTTCAAAGGACCATGGTGGACCTGCTCAGCTCTGTTCAAAGGCACATGGTGGACCTGCTCAGCTCTGTTCAAAGGACCATGGTGGACCTGCTCAGCTCTGTTCAAAGGACCATGGTGGACCTGCTCAGCTCAGTTTAAAGGACCATGGTGGACCTGCTCAGCTCAGTTTAAAGGACCATGGTGGACCTGCTCAGCTCTGTTCAAAGGCACATGGTGGACCTGCTCAGCTCTGTTCAAAGGACCATGGTGGACCTGCTCAGCTCTGCTCATAGGCACATGGTGGACCTGCTCAGCTCTGTTCAAAGGACCATGGTGGACCTGCTCAGCTCTGTTCAAAGGACCATGGTGGACCTGCTCAGCTCTGTTCAAAGGCACATGGTGGACCTGCTCAGCTCTGTTCAAAGGACCATGGTGGACCTGCTCAGCTCTGTTCAAAGGACCATGGTGGACCTGCTCAGCTCTGTTCAAAGGACCATGGTGGACCTGCTCAGCTCAGTTTAAAGGACCATGGTGGACCTGCTCAGCTCTGTTCAAAGGACCATGGTGGACCTGCTCAGCTCTGTTCAAAGGACCATGGTGGACCTGCGCTCTGTGAACTCGTCCACAACACACCACATGTCCGACGTCTGGGCTCGCTCCTTCTCAGTGGAACAAACTGCTGGTTGGTTTTTAATGAGCTTTAATTTTGAGAATGAGCTGGTGCTTTTGTATTCAGTGTTCGATACTTCCCTTCACGGTGCGGGTGAGGAGGTGGGGGGGGTCTGCTGGTCCAGTACCAGGACTGTCTCCTGATCTTACGAACTCTTCACCCCCCCAGCCCCACCCCCAGCCCCACCTCTGCAGGTGCACCTGTCCACAGTTTCCAGCTCACTCACACACTGTCAGTGATGGTGTGAATGAAACCTGTGCATCTGGTCCCTGTCTGGGGGGTCAGTCCTGGGGGGCTTCAGTCACTGCAGTGGTTTCCAGTTCTCCTCCAGGACGATTAGGAGTTGGACAGACAAAACAAAGTGTCCTCCATCGTAACTCTGCTGTTTGTTGCTCTCTTCTCCTTTTCTTTGCGTTGTGTCGCTCCACTCTTGTGCCTCTAACTGCCTCTTCTGACCTCCTGCGTTCAGATCCACACGTGTGCGCTCTGTTCACCAGAGGTGGATGGTCCCATCTGTGGACGGCTGTTCAGGACAACTGTACCCAAAATACATCTGGAGACAATACCAGTGATCCATTTGTAAATGTACACTTTGTAAAGTTAACTGCGAGAGTGAATATGAAGCCAGCCGTGCAACACACACTGTCTGCAAAGTTTGGAATAAACACGGCCGAAGTCAGTCTTCTGAAATGTTTACCATCCATGAGTCCAAGGCTGAAGCAGCTTCTACCACCACACACACACTGCACGTGCTTCATTCAGTTACTGTGGGAAGCCTTTACCGTGAGGAAATTCATTCCTTTGAAAGATAGTGTCAGGGCCTGATCCTTGTCCCGGGCCCCCAAGGCCTGGGCCGAGGGACCACTGCCCCCCCCCCCGAAGCCCCGCCCCTGGTGAGGACATAGAAAATAATCTGCTCAGGTTTGAGTGTGTTGGTAAAACCTGGAGATGGCCTCATAGTGAGTGTGCATCTGCTGGTTCCATTACTGACTGTTCAGAGTCAGGGATGAGGACACCTGAAGCTGCTCTGCTTCTACACTCTGACATCACACCTGAAGCTGCTCTGCTTCTGAACTCTGACATCACACCTGAAGCTGCTCTGCTTCTACACTCTGACATCACACCTGAAGCTGCTCTGCTTCTACACTCTGACATCACACCTGAAGCTGCTCTGCTTCTGAACTCTGACGTCACACCTGAAGCTGCTCTGCTTCTGAACTCTGACATCACACCTGAAGCTGCTCTGCTTCTGAACTCTGACATCACACCTGAAGCTGCTCTGCTTCTACACTCTGACATCACACCTGAAGCTGCTCTGCTTCTGAACTCTGACGTCACACCTGAAGCTGCTCTGCTTCTACACTCTGACATCACACCTGAAGCTGCTCTGCTTCTGAACTCTGACATCACACCTGAAGCTG